>NC_133541.1:77585623-77888653 GCF_048773025.1 Camelus bactrianus
AAATAGGTTCCAAACAAAGGAACAAGAAAAAGTTCCAGAAATGAACCCTCATGAGACAGCACTATATGATTTACCTGACAGAGAACTGAAAATAACTTTCGTAAAGATGTTCATCAAGGTTAAGAGAACAATGCATGAACAAAGGACTTAAATAAACATACAAATGGTCAACAGATATACCAAAAAAATACCCAACGTCAAGAATCACCAGAGAAATGCAAATCAAAACCACAATGAGGTATTATCTCACACTTGTCAGGATGGCCATTACCTAAAAAAATAAATACAAGAAATGTTCAGTAAGATGGGCAGGAACCGGAACCCCTGCGCATTACTGCAGGGGCTGTAACATGGTGCAGCTGTATGTAAGACAGTTTGGAGGTTCCTCATAAAGTTAAAAATACAATTACCATAGGACCCAGCAATCCCATTTCTGGCTATATATCCAAAAGAATTGAAATAAGGAACTCAAAGAGACATTAGCCCCTGTGTTCCCTGCAGCACTGCTCCCAATAACCAAGATGTAGAAACAATCTAAATGTTCACGAAGAGAGGAGTGGATAAAGAAACTGTGGTATAGACCAGCAAAGGAATGCTCTTCAGCCTTAAAACTGAAGGAAGTTTTGCCACATGCAACAACACATATAAACCCTTCAACATTATGCTAAGCGAAACAGGTCAGTAACAGAAAGATAAATACTACAGGACTACACTTAAATGAGGTATCTACAGTAGTCATTTTCATAAAATCAAACAGTGGAATTGGGGTTTCCAGGAGGCAAGGGAAGGGAGAAATGGGGAGGTACTAACCAACAGGCATAAAGTTTCAATCAAACAAGATGAATAAGCCCTAGAAATCTGTTGTACCACACTGTACACGTAAAATTTTAAGAAGGTAGGTCTCATGTTAAGTGCTCTTCCCACAATAAAGTGAAATAAAATAATTTTTTTAAAAAAGACACATAAACAGATACATTTGGTTAGCCTTCTTACATATGTGTAATATAATCAGCACTATACTTTTAGATCTGTCAACATACAGGACTGTGAATCATAAGGACTGCCTGAATTGTAGTCTATGACTAACGTGTATGTGGATTATTAAAGGAGTTAAATATTTTCCATGTATAAAAACACAACCTTATTACTGAACATTTTTCTGAATAACCTTCACCAAGGTAAGAAGTACACTGAAGATTTAATAGAGTATCATTAAAAGTTTCAATTGGTTCTAAGATTCCAATTAACTTTCATTTACTTTTTAAAAAGGAAATATTACTCTGTGCTAATGTTTTTTCCTAAGTTAAAATGAATCAAAATGAAGCATGTGAGGTTATTTTACAACTGTGACATGTATTTCATTCACTGCTATCATTGTAGAACCAGTTTAAGAAAATAATTCTCAACAAAAGAGTGAAAGGAAAATGTCATATTTACTTTTTCTGTTCATAGTCAATAATGAAGGGAAAAATACTTGGGTCCTATCTGTCTTCACATCACACTTTAACATTGGGATAAATTACTACAAATTCAGACAAAATTGACAACACTGCAACCTTCCAGCAAACTGAAGGTAATTATAAACCATGCTAAAAACATGTTTCCACTCATTACAAAGTTACCACAGGAACTTGGCAGTAAGCAGAGAGATGGGAGATGATGGGGGAGAGGAGGCGAGGAGAAAAAGAACCGAAGCAATTATCTTCCAACATTTGAAGGGCTTGCATGTGGGGCACGGAGTAGACTTCTTAATTGTCTCCAGGAGGGAAAACTTAAGCAAAAGTTTGGAATACGTGGAAAGACAGATTTCACCGTAATATACATAATGTTTCAGTGTTTTAAGTGGAATGACCTGCTTTGGCAGACAGGGAGCTCCACATCTCTGCTGACTTTGGAGCCAAAGATGGCTGTGCACTATTTGCCTAGAAGAGATTTGTGCCCTGGATGAGAACTACATTAGTGACACGATTTTTACTATTGTGTGATACTTGGTTCTATCATTCATTATTTATGTCTTATATGAGACATGTGAAATCAGTGTCTGTTAATTTCTCACTGAAAGAGTTCAAGTTCTATTTTCACGGCATGGATTTTAGATAATCCAGACTTGTTAAAAATCTACTGTTTTATCACTATGAAAACCAAAGTAGGAACCCAGAAGGTATATACTGTACAACACAAGGCTGTGTTTCCCTCTTTGTAATGTCACCTAGAAACTGTCCGCTGCATGCACTGACTGGCTGGATGCACAAAGCCCTGCAACGGGTAGAAGTATGCTCCTCTGATGAGGACGTTTTACCACCTTGCTTACTGTGAAATTTATGGGCTAGGTTTTCTCAAACACAACATCAGAAGTGGTTTAATAATATAGATTCCTGGAATCCACTTATAGGATTTTGGATCCAAAGCTCTAGAACAAGGCCCAGGAATTTATGCTGGAAATAAGGACCTCTCCACTTTAATACAGAGTCTGAAAATGCTTTTATAAGCAATGCTGTAGGACAATGACTGTCAGAGAGAATTTCTCAATTATCTTTTTTATATTCTTCAATGTGCAAATGGGCAAGTTTTTTTTTTTTTTAATTTCATTCAAAAGGTAAAATAGTTAGCTCAACACAATGAGGTAGTTATTAGTGAAGACTTTGAGGCCAGACTACCTAGGTTAAGTCTCAGATGTACCATTTACTGACTAAATCTCCTTGGACAAATACACTTTTAGTGGCTCAGTTTTCGCACCTATAAAATGGGGATAATGTGAACATCTATGATGTAGTCTTGTAATGATTAATAAGTTAGGTGATGCATGTTGCATGCCTAGAATAGTGTTTGATACACAGTAAGAGCTTAATAAATATTAACCTACTTTCCACTACTACCTATTTCTCAAAATCAGCATTTCAACAGGGATCAAGTAAAAATTCCGTATAAGTAAATTAACTTTTATCACCTCCCCTCATATTTTTCCAGTTCAAAATTGTCTTTTCTAGGTACTATGCTGCAAAGCCTGTTTTCCAATAACAATTTACTTAGGCACTTTAGGATATTCAGACCTGCCTATAGCTCAACACCATTGGGAGGTGTATTAGCCGGCTTGGGCTGCCTTGACAAAGCACCACAGACTGGACATCTTAAACAAAAGAAATGTACTTCCCCGCTGTTCTAGAGAATGGGATGTCTAAAACCAAGGTGTCATCTGATTGTGTATATGGTGAGGGCTCTCTTTCTGGCTTTTAGATGGCTGTCTTCTCACTCTGTCCTCACTTGGTGGAGAGTAAGCTATCTGGTGTCTTTCTAATAAGAATACGAATTCTATCATATCACGGCCCACTGTCATGATCTCATTTAAGTACCTCCTTGCAGGCCCTATCTCAAGATTTAGTCACAATGGGAGTTATGGTTTCAACATATGAATTTTGAGGGTGGAAGGACACAATTCAGTCCATGGCAGCAGGTGTGCAGGATGGTCCTCTGTGAAAGGAATACTGCAAGTCAGACACTTTGAGTCTCAACCGGATGTTAAATGCACAGCTGGTATTTATAAGCATATATAGAAATTTCTATTCAGTCCAAAAGACCAAAACTCAACACTTCCATCACTGGCCAGAGATCTCACTCTAGAATTAATAGACACTGACTCTATGGACAGTGTGTCTGACACAGTATCTCAGAATGAAAAAGGTACATGCTAAGTAGCCATCCATTCCTATAAATGCTTCAAGTTCTCATCCCATACCAGAGAAGCTCACCAGGAAATTATCTTCATGAAAGTTATTACTTTAGTTTCCTATAACGTTGCCTTCACAAAACTATGATTTGAATTGTTTCTTTATATTAAGGGCTTTATATAAAAATGGGCCATAAACAATCTACAGATTTAATGCAATCCCTATCCAATTACCCAGGACATATTTCACAGAACTAGAAAAAATCATAATAAAATTCATATGGAACCATCAAAGACCTAGAATTGCCAAAGCATTACTGAAGAGAAAGAAAGAGGCCGGAGGAATAACTCTCCCAGACTTCAGACAATACTATAGAGTTACAGTCATCAAGACAGCATGGTATTGGTACCAAAACAGACATATAGACCAATGGAACAGAATAGAGAGCCCAGAAATGAACCCACAAACTTTTGGTCAACTCATCTTTGACAAAGGAGGCAAGAATATACATTGGAATAAAGACAGTCTCTTCAGCAAATGGTGCTGGGAAAACTGGACAGCAGCATGTAAAACAATGAAGCTAGAACACTCCCTTACACCATATACAAAAATCAACTCAAAATGGATTAAAGACTTAAACATAAGACAAGATACAATAAACCTCCTAGAGGAAAACATAGGCAAAACATCTGACATACATCTCAAAAATTTTCTCCTAGAAGAAATAAAAGCAAGAATAAACAAATGGGACCTAATGAAACTTACAAGCTTCTGCACAGCAAAGGAAACCAGAAATAAAGCAAGAAGAAAACCTACAGAATGGGAGAAAATTTTTGCAAGTGAAACCGACAAAGGCTTGATCTCCAGAATATATAAGCAGCTCATACGACTCAATAAGAAAAAAATAAACAATCCAATCCAAAAATGGGCAGAAGACCTAAACAAGCAATTCTCCAAGGAAGACATACAAATGATCAAAAAGCACATGAAAAAATGCTCAATATCACTAATCATCAGAGAGATGCAAATCAAAACTACAATGAGGTATCACCTCACACCAGTCAGAATGGCCGTCATTCAAAAATCCACAAATGACAAATGCTGGAGAGGCTGTGGAGAAAGGGGAACCCTCCTACACTGCTGGTGGGAATGCAGTTTGGTGCAGCCACTATGGAAAACAGTGTGGAGATTCCTCAAAAGACTAGGAATAGACTTACCATATGACCCAGGAATCCCACTCCTGGGCTTGTATCCAGAAGGAAATCTACTTCAGGATGACACCTGCACCCCAATGTTCACAGCAGCACTATTTACAATAGCCAAAACATGGAAACAGCCTAAATGTCCATCAACAGGTGACTGGATAAAGAAGATGTGGTATATTTATACAATGGAATACTACTCAGCCATAAAAACCGACAACATAATGCCATTTGCAGCAACAGGGATGCTCCTGGAGAATGTCATTCTAAGTGAAGTAAGCCAGAAAGAGAAAGAAAAATACCATATGAGATCGCTCATATGTGGAATCTAAAAAACAAAAACAAAAACAAACAAACAAACAAAAACAAAGCGTAAATACAGGACAGAAATAGACTCACAGACAGAGAAAACAGACTTGTGGTTACCAGGGGGGTGGAGGGTGGGAAGGGATAGACTGGGATTTCAAAATTGTATAATAGACTACACTGTATAGCACAGGGAAATATACACAAAATGTTATGATAACTCACAGAGAAAAAAATGTGACAATGAGTGTGTATATGTCCATGAATAACTGAAAAATTGTGCTGAACACTGGAATTTGAAACAACATTGTAAAATGATTATAAATCAATAAAAAATGTTAAAAAAAAAAAATGGGCCATAAAGACACTGTTTGACTCATTCATAAAAGGCTACTGATACCATTTTAAAATGTTTTTCAGAGTCATTTACATCTTTATAGGCAAATAAAATTGGTTCCCCAGCAGACAAAATGTACACAGGAATAAGTGTTAGGAAAAAGCCCTTCCTCACTGAAGTTTTTCTCATTATAACGACATTAATTACATTAGTAACCATAACATCTACGAACATTTATTGGAACTTTACTATGCACGAGGTACTATTCCGAGCGTTTTTATGTTTCCATTGTTTTTTCCTACACGGAGTCCTATGATATAAATAGTATTCTTATCTTAATTATCAGGCAAAGGAATCAAGTCAGCAAGAATAAATAATTTAACCTACGATTTCAAAATACAAGTGACAGAACAAAATATACAAATCCATATGACTCCAAAACTGGTTCTTTCACTCTAAACAAAAAAAATGTACTTGCTTGAAGGGTAAAATTATAAGAAAAAAAAATTTCAATTAAGTATAAAGAGGCACTCCAGGTTCTGTATATCACTTTCCCAAAAGACAGACCTGTCCTCTCCAGCAGTCATGTTGGCAAGGCCTGCACTACTTTTGAAGCCATCTCTTTTCAGAGGTCTTAAAGGAGTGGTAAGTATTCTCAATGATCATGCATCCAGGACAACCCAGACAAAAGACCAGTGATGCTACAAAGAATCAAGTTATGATGAATCACATCAACAAAACTTTGAAGCCCTATCACTTGGTAAAATATTTGACTCTGCGTACGTACAGTCATGTCAAGTAATGGCTTTTCAAAATGGTAGTGTCTGATAACAAAGGCCAAAAACCCAGCACGAACATGAGGAGGAGACCAAAGTTTATGTCCACAGGAGGTACATTCTCTAGTTCTGACAGAGAAGAAGAAAACCGTAGAATTTTCACACATTCTTGAGAGGTCCTTAACAAAACAATCATCAGATGATCAACTTACTTTAAACATTTCCCACAAGAAATCACAAAGATGCTGTAAGTATTGAGAGTTTCAGAATACTCAGAATTATTAATGAGATGGATGACACTAGGATTATTTATGGCTTGTACAAGAAGTTTGATGTCAGAGAAAATGTACTGACTTCTGACAGCAGAGGAGGCAACTTTGATATGTCTATCCTCCTTATTGAAGATCAAACTTTTACAGGTGTTTCACAGCTGGAAACATCTATTTTCCCACTTTGGTTGAAAAAATAAAGACAAAATACTGTTTAATTATTTCATTCCTGAGTTCAAGTACAAGCATAGGAAGGACGTCAGGGATAGCAAAAATATCCACCCATCGCCTCTGTACCACTTGTGAATGTTCAAAGGGCGTCTCCTTCCAGAACTCAGTCTGTTAGAAATTGCCTTCTACCTGTTATAATACCATCAAAAGAATAAAATGCTGCCACCGTGTGATCTGTGGAGAGGGCTCTTTGATCCATAACATTATCCAGTGGTTGGTACAATGAAATTCAGAAACTCCTACAGCATTTATTCAATAAGTAATCAAAAATATCAACCTTAATGAGACTATCACTTATACTCCAGGTATCTGGGTAGCTAGCTCACGTAGGGACACACACCAGGATCTCTTGTTTCTTGAAGATCACATTTTTCTGTTGGTGTCGAATTCATACCAAGCAGAAACAAGTGTGCTCATTCAGATTTATAAAGATAAGAAAGATAAGAAAACAATAGCCAAGGATGACTAGAGCTTGACAAGTCCAAGCTCAAAGATAGTTCGCTATAATGTGTAGCACTGCTCAGAAGAAAGCTCACATAAATGGCAACAAAACTCTCAAGAGGTCTGCTGTTGACAGAGGGAAAAATGATAGGGAAAGTGAAAAATATTTGAGCTGGGAAGGTTTGGGGGTTGTTGTTCAGTAGGTTGAGCAATATAATGCTGCAGATAATAAGCAGAAAAGCAAACGTCTCTTCCAAGAAGTCACCCAAATTCTGTGCCTGTGTTATCAAAGTCTAGTCTTCAGGAGAAGATGAGAAACTTCAAAGAAGGATCAACAATAAGCAAATGAATGCACTGAAATCATCAACTGGCTGGGAAAAAAGAATCAGACTGCTGAGAAGGAAAGAAAATGTGAGTATCCACAGAAAGATGCAACCTCATCATCGTGAGGTTTTATCAGCACTCAGGGGTCACGGCCAGAGGAAGGATAAGAGGTTTCTAAGAGTAAAAATCCTCCACGTGGAAGAACATCTTCTGAACCATCACTGAAGAGAGCACTGAAAGAAGAGAGAAAACCAATTCTACACACCTAGACAGAAAAAAATTGGAGGCCCCAAATTTTTATATGAATCTGTCTATGGCAGGTTAAAAAGCCTATGTTGAGCTGCTATATAGAAACACTTCTAACCATTCTGAATACTTAAGAGTGTCAATAGCCAAAGAAGAGAACACCTCTTCACTTTATCTGTACTATAAACATGGGAGAAATACAATTTGCCTACTAATGACTGAAGATCTACTTAAAATTGGAACTAATAGTGGGGAGGGCACTCAGTGGTAGAGGGCAGGCTTATATGCATGAGGTCCTGGGTTCCATCCCCAGCACAGCCATTTTTTAAAAAAAATGACACTAATAAAAAATAAACACATTCTTCTTGAAACGTGGGGAAAATTCAAGCACACTGCACTTTGAAATGATAGGTTCCAATCTACTGATTAAACCAAAAGTATACTGAAAGTAATTTTTAAACAGTGAGCCAGTTTTGAGGAATGAAATTAAAATCTGCAACCAAAGTCTTACTATTTAAAATTACATTCAAGCATAATTTACCCCAGATCAGTGAATTATGGTCCAAAGGAAAGGCAGTATTCTTGCCTCCTTCCATACTCTCAAATAATCTTGCAACTATATTTGAAATTCAATAATTCATTTAATTACATAATAAATCCACTGTCATCACTGCACACCTACTCCGTGCTAACTACTATGCTGGAGTGCTGGGTTAATACAAATAAAATTCAGACATGATTCTCCAGTCTCAATTATCTCATAACTTAATGGAAGTGAGAGTCACACACATAACAGACTATAGTAACTTATAGACCACAATGATATTCATAAAGAAGAGTTGTTGTCACCCTAAAGGGACATCTTTGAATTAATATTGTCCCCAAAGTGCCCTTTTAAAAACAAAAGTATTTTACTGTCATAACCCCCATAAACAACAGTAGCAAGACCTTTGGTCTTGAGACACAAGATAGTACATTTCAGTGGAGTACAAGATTATACTGTATAGCACAGGGAAATATATGCAAGATCTTATGGTAGCTCACGGAGAAAGGAATGTGATGATGAATATATAGATATGTTCATGTATAATTGAAAAATTGTGCTCTACACTGGAATTTGACATAACATTGTAAAATGATTATAAATCAATAAAAAATGTTAAAAAAAAAAGAAAAAAAGATGTGAAATGTGAGGAATGTACCACAATATTTGAGTGACTGAAGAGAAATGCTCTGGAGATGGGGGGAGAAGAGAAACAGGAAATGCCTAGAGGAGATGGAGAAGACGGATGACAAGGCTTTACGAGGAAATGAATAAAACAAACTTTATATACATTTCATAAGTTTTCCTAAGTTCCTCTCTTGTTTTCAAGGAATATAATTTGAATCATAAATCAACTGATTCTAGTTTACATTTCAGTTGTTTTTAAATTGTTGATCACAATTTTCCATGGTATAAAACAGACCTCCCAAATTTGCAGAAAAGTCCTACTGAATTTAAAATTATTTCCCACCTAGAAATGTTAACTTGTCGTAAAAGGCTCATTGTATAGAGAGATATCTTAAAAATATTTCTCAAGTAGAAAAATAATTTACTTACAATTATCCGATGTTTTTGAAGAGAAATATTCCAAAAGACCTAAAATACTTGTTTC
This sequence comes from Camelus bactrianus, assembly GCF_048773025.1. Taxonomy (NCBI): domain Eukaryota; kingdom Metazoa; phylum Chordata; class Mammalia; order Artiodactyla; family Camelidae; genus Camelus; species Camelus bactrianus. The sequence goes on from NC_133541.1 coordinate 77,595,076, forward strand.
CTTCAGTTCTGGCAGTTCTTCTGATTTTTCTGTGAATAAAATACCTTGTGAACTTTCACAGTCACAGAAGCCAATGAAAGCAGTTTTTTGCAAATCAGAAGTGGCAGCATACAAGCAGATTTCTGCAAGAATTGTTGTGTATATGTAGACAACATTCCAGGCCCAGGAAAAACTGTCAACCTTGCAGCTTTCTTCCTAAAATGAGAAAATAGCTATTAGAAAATCAAAACATGCTCCTTCATAATGAGGAACTATACACCGTACTTATCTATCTTCAAATTTTATGGAGTTGTTAAAAGACCATAACCAACTAACATTTCTAAAATGCACTTATTAAGAACAAGTCTCCATAGATAAATTACATAAAACCTAGTTCAAAGAATAAAAAATAAACATAGCTAAAAAGTATACAAGGAACAACTTTTCAATTTCCTTAGTAATCAATGAAATGTAAATTAATCTAATGAGATACTATTTTTCATTTCATATTGTAAAAGAACCTTTTTTATATAAAGCTCAATTCCTGTGTGTGTACTTTTATACATTATTTTCACAGAAAACCAAGAATATTATGTCTCCTGGAGAGGAATTTGGACAGCTGTCCTAAGAATATTACAAGAAAGTTCATAGTCTGTCACTCAATAATTTAATTTTATAAATCTATTCTAAAGAAATAGTCATAAATGCAGATAAAGATTTTATGTATGAGAATACCAGTTTAACATTATTTTTAATTAACTGTAAATTGGAAACAAGCTCAATCTGCAACAGAGAAATGGTTAAATCTCATCCCCCTTGAAATGTAAACCTTAATATGTAGTGACAATGAAAAAATTTTTAAATAGGAAGCTAAACCATGTATGAATACATGACCTCAAGTTTATCAATGAAATTTAAACCCCTTTTGTGTGTGTGTGCATGTGCATGTGAGTCTAATCTAGTTCTCTATCTCTATCTACATCTATATCTATCTGTTTATACTGGGACATATGGTAAATATGCATTTACTTTTATATTTAATTAAAATTATCATTACAAAGTTATGCTCATTATAAGCTCTAATATGATATACAGTTAAAGTAGTGGCAAAAATAAAAACTGCTTCCACTTAGGTGTTTTTGCACACCTAAATTAACAATATGCTGTTACCTGATTCAGAACAGACATAATGCTTGAAAGAAAATCTCTCATTAGGTCCATTAAAGCTTTCAAGCAGGCCATGTTTAATTTGGCAGCCTCCCCAAGGACCAACAAAGCCAGTGCTGACTCCAACCTGGAAATTTTATGAACAAAACAAACGCTTTAATGTAAAATAATAATAAATGATTTTTTAAGGAAAAAAGTAATAGGCCAGAAGAAATGACTATCCTGGTTTACCAGATAAATTTACTTTCAATAAAGACTCGTATTGGTCAATCCTTCATTATGATACAAGTTTACTGAAAAGGGCCACATTTCGGCAAGATGTTTGAGTTCAGAGCAGTGTTCTGACAAAACTCTAAGAGTAATAAATATTACGAATGATCTCATTTCTTCGTGGATCCTGTATAACAAGCAATCAAGCGCTCTGGCTCCAGTGTCCTCAAAATCTCACAATAGGTTTTGATTCTTAACCTTCTGCAACTGATTCCAATGGGTAAAATTCAAGAGAGTGTTTTCTTCTCAAAAGAGAACAAATTTTTTAAAAATGACATTCCTAAATACTCTCAAAGTTCACCGTTACTTGATTTTTACAAAAATGCAATTTCTCAAAATAAACTTATTAGCCATAAATGTACATACATTCTAAGACTTTCAGGAAACTATACATTTAGTGGTACTGTTACCCAATTGAAAGAGATGTAGTTCGAAGCGAACTGATAATAATGCAAATATAAAATTGCCTCTACCTAGAGCTACATATTGCCTTGATTTCTAAGTCACTATTAAGTTTAAAAGTTAGTACATTTTCAAATTATATTTGAATTTCACAGCTGTGATGTTTCAGGCCAGTAAGTCATGTTAATCATCATCTTCAAAAGAAACACCTCTAACAATAAAAAAAAAAAAAAAAAAAAAAAACAGAAAAAAAGAATTCTTCATATTTGAATGGAGCTTTACAGAGCTCACGTAAATTATCTCTTGGATCTAAACCACAATTCTTGACATGTTCAAGAACTTTTTACATCTTTTTTCAATATCAGAAAACTAAGACAAATAGATCTGGGCGATTTGTTCAAGTTCATTTTTAAGCCAGGTTAACTAATAACTGGTCTTCTCCCATGTGTGGGTATTTCCTATTTTTCAATTTTGCTTTTAGAAACTATTATTTAAGTACATTAATATTTAATCTTAGTAGTACAACATTGCCTGTTGCCCCCCTAATATCATGTGTCTCCTTTTCAGAACTAATGGCAAAGTGCTCGGTTAACATTGCCTCAAGATGGAAGCTCTCTGTATCTTGATGGGGCAGTGATTACACGGGTGTATGCATTTGTCAAAGATCATAGCTCTGTATACATAAAATCTGTGAATTTTACTGGATGTCAATTAGACCACAATAGAAATTTTTTTAGAATATTAACTCCCCTGACTCCCTTGAAGTTCAGCCATAAATATAGATTTGGTCAATGAGATATAAATGGAAGTATATTATGAAATCCTTCTATATAATCTGTTTTTTTTTCTCATTAAGAAAAAAGATTAAATTTAGGTTAACAGGAGCTGTTTTCTCCTTTGCTCATCCTTTTCCTCCTGCTTGGAATGAATACATGATACCAGAGGGTCGAGCAGCTATCCTGCAACAATGAGGATAGAAGTCACTTACTAAGAAAAGGAAGCTAGAAGAAGCTTGGATCTTGAGGATTCCCTTAAGCATCTGCATCGGTAGTGCAAGCACTGCTTGCTATATGCAATAAATAAAGCCCAGTTTGGTAATCCAGTGCTTTTGTCAGGTGACTGTTACATGCAGAAGAATTAAATCTTAACTGATATACTTAAATGATGTTTACAAGCATGAAATTTAGAGTCAGAAAAATGAGAGATGGAATCTAAGCTCTGCCACTAACTAGATAGGTAACAAAGGGCAATTTGCATACCTTATCTAAATCTTACGCCACCATCTATAACGTAAATACAGCAAAACCTACTTTTCGGAGACTATTGTGAGATTTAAATGAAAACATATAAAATGGCTGGATTCAAAAGGTTGAACTGAACTGAATTACAAAAACGTTATTATTTCAAAGTCAATGGATATGAGTTCAATAACCTTTTTTATCTAAGATGGTGTCTGAAGAAAAAGGTCTAGATGCTCTCTGAGGTGAATAACTAGTCATCCATTCCCCAGAGTACTCATCACCCATACTTCACAAGGTCAAGTAAAGGAAAGGACAGTCTCAGAGTTCACAAAACTTTTTCCTTGAATATACCTAACAGTCATTAGGTCTTGTGCCTTCTGTTCTCTTTTAAGTCTGGAAGATTGTCACTGACCTAGGGCACTCTCACTGAAATGTGAATTGAAAAAGATCCATCAGTGTCAGCCCCCTATCGAGAAAAATGCTTCACCAGAAACACACTAACACGCTATTTTCTATCAGTGCTGCTGATTTCAAATTTTTCTATAAAGGAAAATGCCTTTGCCAAAAATAGAAGCATCAATACTTACAAAATGAAGTTTGTTAAAAATCAAAACTGAAAATCAATGCATGTAAGAAAGAAGTTTTCAAACTGGATTAGGTCAGAAGTTTTAATACAGTGCTAGCTTCTTTGTAAACTCATCGTAGTACACCAAGTCTCAATTACCAGTACATTGACTTGGTTTTACAAGCTTTGAAATCAAACACGTATAAAGTAATTTACAAGTACTTTAGACATCCCCCTAATTATGTGAATAAAGAAACTAAGGCAGAGGTTTACTGGCTTGTCTAAAATAACATAGTTGCTTGGCTCAGTTTACTTTTCTGCTTTTCTTTTTTTAAACTGTTAAAATTAATGTCAATCATTGCACACCTAAACAGTACCAGACATGGATTTGCACGTCAGTTAGCAAGATTCCGGTTCAGTGTTTCTTCTACACTAATAATAGCCAGGGATTTCATAAAAAGCTGTCTGTCTTCAAACTACCTTGTAAAAAAGTTAGAAACATCAGCATTCAAAACAGTTTTCCTAGGTTCTTCTTACTGTTTCCCTTATGACTAATTATTTTAAAAGAATTAGAATGTCTCTAAGTTGCAACCTTTGCACAGACTTATTTGAAACGTTCAATAGATATTTCAGAAAACAATGTCAAAAATCCACACAACCTTGAGACTGACAATGAAAAGAGACATCAGTAACTCACAGAGAATTTCCACAAACCATAAAATCGGTGGAGCTGGATTAAGAACAGCAAGAAGGAATACCCACACGCCACTTAATGAAACACAGCAGCCTTGTTCCCCAAAAGAAAGAAGAAAAAAAATTAAAGAAAAACAAATGATCTTTCCTGCCTACCATGTCTTTCACAGAAACAAGAAAAGTGCAGCCAGTCCTTTACTTTGAGGTGCTCAGTTTGTAGGGAGCCAGAGTGTTATCCCTGTGCCTTTTTAACCTCATTTCTCCATACTGGTCCACAGATGGCAACTTCCAGATGACGGAACAGTGCTTGTGGGGATACGTGTGTAGAAGGAAGCGGGGGAAGAGGAGTGCTACACTGGGAACACTGGAGTGCACTTTCTCCTCCAAGGGCAAACAGCGAAGAGCAGGGAGAAAGCAGAAACGTTCCTGACGATATGGCATGTTGAGAGTTGTAGCTTTTAACAACTCTGTCATTTACACTATGAACACAAACCTTTTATTTTAAATATATCAAGCTTTTATAAATTCTTCCTAGCTCTGAGATAAGTAAAATAGAAAATGGAGGAGGGAACCCTACATGAGACCAACAAAAAAATACATTACAGCAAGGGCTAAGGAGCATATCAGTCTGAATACTGAGAGTATTGTACCTCTGAAAATGACTTCTTACAGGAACCAGAAGACATTTTTACAAGATTCTTCAGCATCTTTAATAAAGCCCAGGATAAAGATGTGACACAAAAAGCCTTAATGCTGAGATGAAAGGTAGCATAATAAGAAAACAAGAGATTGCAATGAAATTAAAATGACAAAAAACACAATTTAAATCCTTAACAAAAGGAGTTAACTGCAAAAATGACATTAGAAGGGAGCAAACTTGAAAAATTCTTCAGTAATTTAGAGGAAGATAACCACTGGCAAACTGAAACCCATGACTAAATCCTATTGAAACAACAAAACATAAATCAAGAAAAAAAAAATCTGTAGTACCATAAAAAATCAGAAAGAAACTTTAAGGACTTTAAAGTTATGAAGAAAATAGAATTCAAATGAAGGGAAACCTTTCCAATGCCAAGAAGTTTGATTTAAAATGTAACACAGGCATATATGGGTTTTCCATCATAAGAAAAAACCTAAGCACAGGCAGGCAGGCAGGAGTTGGGAACACATGTCAACAGTAAGTAATCAGTGGAAATCCTTCACGAAGTGTAGGCCAGTAGACACAGCATTTGTCCACAGCTTCACATAGTCGGGGCTTCTAAGTGGAGGATTTGTCCCAACAGCTTCCTAAGAAGGTCACTGAGACATAAGAGGACACCATCTACCTCTGGCTACCAAATTACAAAAGTGCTTCTAAAAAATGCCGGATTGAAGAGAAAACAGGAAAAAAAAAAAAAAAAAAAAAAAGGCAGACTGCTTTTGAGCATCTCAAAATAATTAAAAGGTAGGAAACAACATAGCAACATTTAGAGACTTAAAGAGGAAATTTAAAAAAAAAAAAAAAACTGAGCACAGAAGCCTATTCCCAGACAATGTCCATTATACTTTTTAGGGGGAAAAAATGGTAACAAATGTTCTCAGCCAAGGATTGTGTGTAGTCACAGCCTCACCTAATGAAATAGGTCACTCAGAAATTCACTCAAGCCAACCAAGAAATGAACAGCATTTAACAACTTAAAAAATGGAAATCCTAGTGCTAAACAGCTGACAGTGAGTGGGAAAAAGAGATCCACTTTAATAAGTCAAAATTTTATAAATCTGATTCAAAAATTAAACATAAATACATAAATCACTCCTTAAGGAGACAACAGAATGTCTTAAACAATGATCTCACATAATGTTATCAGCAACTGAAGATTATATTAACAGGCTAGGAAGGGGAGGATTGGTATGAATAAATTAGGCTCAATCTTCATTACACATGGAGAAGAGGGCAGTCAGAATTTCTTTCCTAATTTTGACCATTTAAGAAAACTAGTTCAAAGAATACATTTCTCTTGCCAAAGCCCAATTTCTGAGACTCAGAAGGGACGGACTACATGAAAATCTAATCTTCAGCATGTCTGCTTTCTCCTGTGTGGAAGATTTCATTCTGGGAGCATTGGGGAAGGTGGTGGGGAAGAAGGAAGGGATGGAGTGTGGACTAGCGATGGAGGTACAAGTGGTCATTAATCATCTTCTTCCCTCCAGCCCAACAGACACTGGGTCTGCCTGTATGACTCGGTGGTGGTAATTAATCCCAGTAATCTTTCTATCTTCGTTTTTGCTCTTCTTTTTTTTTTAATCATGGCAAGTTAAGAGACCCAGATTGGAGCTGCAACCCTGTGGCATGTAGAAACAGTTCCTCTTAAATAATTTTAAGCTGGAGAACAGTATAATCATATTTATGTTGTAACCCTGGCAGCAGAGAATGACAGATTATTGAGGAGGAAACATAAGGCAAAGAGAACAGCTAATAAGCTACAAGAGTCACAAGACAGTAAGGGCCCAAACTAAGGTGGTGACAGTGAGAGCAGGGGGACAGTTCTGAAATGTAGTAGTCAAGGTGTCCAATTCGGTTAACTTAAGGAGAGGACATGTGTCAGGTACTGAGACAGAAATTCAGTAGGTAGAAGTCTGGGGAAAAAAGTTAATTTGGATCTGAACTAGCAGGAGATTCAGAGCATAAACAGTGTGTTCATATTACTGAGCTTATTTAAATCTCTCAACAGCTCGTTGAGATGGTTACTATCTCCATTTAAGTGCTGAATACTGTTCTTAGAGGCCATGTGACTCAATCAAAATTGGACAGGTAGCAAGAGATAACATTCAAACTCAAGTCTTCTGATTTGAGGTTGAATTTTTTTTTCCACTGCACCATAAGGTAGCAAAGCATCGACTATGTATTTACCCTTGACAGACTAAGGGTTATATTTAACTCAGAGGATCGAAGGATCAAGAGAAATCCAGGAAATGCATCAGAAGACTGAGGACCTACACTGACATCTCAGCCCATGAAGAATGAGGAAGATTACTGATGAAAACTTTTGTTTGAACAGTTTTGGTTAGACTCACGTGAACATTCTAATTCCTAGGGTTCAGGGACATAGACACTGTGGATGTCATTGATGTGACCAGAAGTAAAGGCCTTGCTGCCCATAAAAGCAGTGCCTCTTTGTTCAATTTATTTTGATGCAAACACAAACACTATGTCTGGAAAACACTTGCCATGGCGGTATAATATTAAATTGTCAAGCTTTTTTGGAATACATTCATGGAGCGATTAAATCAGCTATTTTGCTTTGGGAGATATAATTTTATATGTTATACTGCTCTACTGAAATGCCATACTGCATTTCTCAGCAGTCTTCATTGGCTAATAATTCAATTATAAACACAATTCATTATTTTCACGTTAGATTAGAAAGCCTTTTGCGCTGGCTTGATCTATCTCCCCAGAGCAAATGGGGCAGTTTATAAAAGGCCAAACCACAGGGTGGAGCATCGAGAGTATGAAGCATCATATAAAATTTAACCATATTAAATGGAAATCTGCCTTACAGCAAGCTGCTTGTCTGCAGCACAAGGCAGCTAAACTTTCAAGATAAAGGCTGGTGTATGATACAGGGAGGGGCTCATGTATTCTCATTTTCTCTACTTTTTTGCCGTGTTTTATAATTTATTGTTCTTAGTGCATTTCCTCTCCTCAGTTTTCTCTCTGTCCCCCATCAAGCAGAGGTTGCTCTAATTCTGTGAGTCCTTCCTTGGGTCTTTTCACGGCTCCTGGAGTTGCTCTTTTCCAGCCTCTGCTGAAACCACTTGCTTCTGCTTCTTTTCCTTTTGTGTGTATGACCTTTATAAAGGGGGTTATAAGAAGTCAAGTAGGGATATACCTGATATCTGCTGATGGTAGCATCAGAAATGGGCAGAGGAGAACCACTAACTAGCAAGGGCCCAAGCAATTTTAGCCACTATTAATGAAATTTCCTTTGATCAATCAGTTGAATGGTCTCTCTCTGCATTTTAAATCTCTGAACATTTTTCCATCATGTGGTACTTTACTGACATGCAAGGGAAATGAAATTGCTCACTATATTATTCTTATTAATAGTCACCAGGCATTGAATTTCAGGTACTAAACCAAAGGTATCTTCTACCAAGTGTCACAATTCTAAAGCTATCTGGTCCAGCAAATCCTAATGAAGTCTTAATTTACCAACAGGATCTGATGCCTCACTATTTCTGTTTCATTCTAAATACATTTAGATCATTTTGAAAATTTTTCACTCCCAATCTTAAGAATATGTAAGACCACTATTAAAGTTGCCCCAAAAATGAAAAAGCATTTCTCATTTGATTTTGATAATTACATCATAGTATGTTTGGTTTGGTCTGAAATAATGACTTCTTAAAAGCTGTACAGGCTAACACATAATTAACTTAAATACTTTGTAAGAAGAAAAGCTAATTTTTTAATAGTTGGTATAATGTTATCACTATAACCAACAGAAAATTTGACTAATGGAGAAGTTAGTCCAATTGAGAACTTAAAAAAGACATTAATTTTTTTAATGTCAATGGTTTATTTTTGTTTACTAGAGTCATCATTTTGAAAAAGATTAAATTCTTTTCTTAAAAAAACAGTAATTGTAAGAAATATAGGGAGGTGTCAAGAAGGCGGAGTAGAGAGACTCATAGCTTGCCCTCTCCCACAAATACACCAAGAATTAATCTACAAGCAAAACTGAATCGCACGGAACACCTACTGAACTCTGGCAGAGTATCTCTCACTTTGAAACCAGGAGGATTCTAACAAAATTCAGTAAGAAAAAAAGGGGGGGGGGGAGAAAAAAGAAAAAAATCAGTGCAGGTACAGTCGTGCACGGAGGGGGCAGCAAAGGAAGAAAGGCACCTTCATGCTGGGAGGCCCCCTCTCCAGCCAAGAGGTCAAGAGGGATGGAAGCGGAGCTTCCGAGGCTCAGAGGAAAAAGTGGCAGCACTTGGCAGACAGAACTAAGATAAACTGGCACAGAGGCTCCCTGTGATCCCCAGCTCTAGAAGCGAGCTGGCAGGGACAGGCCAGGACTGGCTGCTGGAGACCTGTATGAGCCCAGGGAGAGGGCTGGGGCCCACTACACAGAGGCAGCCTCAGGGGACTAGAGGGAGGTGTGAGCTCTGGCTTGGGGTATGGGTGGAACAGAACAGCCTAGGAAACCCATAAAAAAGCACCACTGCTGGTGTGCTTGGGGGGAAGGGGCACAACACAGCCGCCCTATAGCCCCTGTCTCTGCTTGGCTCCAATGTCGGTATGTTCTCAAGAGAAGAGCGGTGGGGCTCGGTCATAGCTGTTGCTGCTGCATGGAGGTGGGAATGAAAGCTGAATCCACACCCAGTGGCCCTGCAACTTCACAGGCAGGACTGAGATTTGTTTACAGCCCCAGGCAGAGAGAGTAGATTTGCTCTTTCTGGACCCTTTGTGGATCTGCACCTCTGGGAAGAACAGGCAGTGAGTGGAGTTTTGGTGCATAGCGGGCACAAGCACAGTTATTTACAACAGGCCAGCATACCATACTGCACTCGGCGGCAGGCCTGGGGTCTGAGCTGACCCTGTGGCACACCACAGATTAACGTGTGTTCCTGCTCCCTACAGTGGGTCCCAGCACCTGACATTGGCAGATCTGTGCTGGTGGTTCCTGGGGCCCAGAACCTGAGGGACACCAGAGTGGGCAGCCAACATGCCCACAGCTAAGGCAGGGACAAAGGCAGCATCAACAAAGAGTACTTTCTAAGCCCGCATAACACGTGACAGACATCACCACAGAGGGCACCTCCCAGTGGACATCTCAGAGGTATATTCACCAACTCTGCTTCCCAGCTGAAGTGATCCAACCTGCCTACCACACTCCGTGGCTCAGAAACAGGTCTAGAAGCCTCTATTCCAGCAACAGGAGTAGACCCAAGCCCCTGTCAAGGCTGTAACAACTACAGAACAAAAAAGGAGGCCCCGCTCAACAACAACCATCAGGGCAGGCTCTGATCACCACACCAACCGTACCCCCAGTCAAAGGGATAACAGCCAACACACACAGCAGACAAGACATGGCAACCATCCATACTAAGAACAGCCCTTGCAACAAAACTACTAGACACACACCATCTACACAGGAACACTCCCACTTTAAATAAACACAAGCAAAAAATAAAACAGCCCTTCAAGAACACAGTAGAAAACTGATACTCCTAAATCCATACAGCCCAAGAAATATAAGTAAAATAAAGAAGCACAGGAACCACTCCCAATTAAAGGAACAAGAGAAGTCCCCTGAAAGAATGAACAATGAGATAGACCTTGACAGCCTATAGATCATGACTTCAAAAAGGGGGTGATAGAAGCACTGAAGGAAATAAGAGAGACAGAATAGTAAAAAAAAGGAAATAGAAATTATAAAGAGGAGCCAATTAAGAACAGAAAACTCAATGGCTGAGGTAAGAGCTGAGCTAAAGGCAATCAAAAGCAGACTAGATAATGCAGAGGAATGAATAAGTGACTTAGAAGACAGGATAACAGAAGTCACCCAGTCAGAATAGCAGATAGAAAAGCAAGTAAAAGCCAATGAGAGCAATATAAGGGACCTATGGGATAATATAAAATGTGCCAACCTACACATAATAGGGGTCCCAGAAGAAGAAAAAGAAAAGGGGATTGAAAAGGTACTCAAAGAAATCATTACTGAAAACTTTCCAAACTTAAAGAAGGAAACAGATTTCCAAGTATAGGAAGCACAGAGGCTCCCAAACAAGAAGACTCTAAATAGACCTATACCAAGACATATTATAATTCAGATGGCCAAAGTTAAAGAAATGATTTTAAAGACAGCAAGAGAAAAACAAAGAGGTACAGGGGAACCCCCATAAGGCTTCCAGCTGATTTCTCTTCACAAACACTGCAGGCCAGAAGGAGTGGAAAGATCTATTCAAAGTCCAAATGAGAAAAGGCTGCAACCTAGAATACTCTATCTGGCAAGACTATCCTTTAGAGTGGGAGGAGAGATCAAGAATTTCACAGACAAGGAAAAACTAAGAGTTCAGCAACACTAAATCTATCCTAAAAGAAATATAGAAATGTCTACTCTAAATAGAAAAGCAGCAGGAAGCTATAGAAATGAGAAAACCGTAACTGGAAATGTGATAACTATAATGAGTTGCAAGAGGATAAACATGAAGATGTTTTAAAAAAAATCAAAATCATCAAAATCATAAAAGGTGGGAGAGAGGAGCAAGAAAATACAGATTTCTCTCTCTTTTTTTTTCTTTCCCTTCATTCTTTTTAGGATGTGTTTGAGCCTACAAGACTATCAGTCTAAAGCAAACAGATAAAGTAAGGCATTAACGCACTTGAAACACAGGGTAACCACAAATTAAAAGCATACAATAGAGTCACAAAAACCAAAAAGAAACCAAACTAATACAAAAGATTATCAAACCAGAAAAATACCATATGATATCACTTATATGTGGAATCCAGAAAAAAGACAAACGACCTTACTTACAAAATAGAAAGAGACTCACAGACATAGAAAATCAAGCTTATGGTTGGGGTGTGGGTGGAGGGATAAGTTGGGAGTTCAAGATTTGCAGATACTACTATATATAAAATAGATAAACAACAAGTTCATACTGTATAGCACAGGGAACTATATTCAATTATCTTGTAGTAACTCATGGTGAAAAAGAATATGAAAACAAATATATGTATGTTCATATATGACTGAAGCATTATACTGCACACCAGAAATTGACACAACATTGTAGATCAACTATACTTCAATTAAAAATATATTTAGAAGAAGTATAATCAAAACTATTTGGCAGTGCTCTTTTAAACAATTACTTTTTCCTTTCTATTAGAAACAGTCACTGTGTTTCACTATTTCTTTTTCAATTTATCCTTCTGTTCATTCAGCATTATCTTCACTCTGACTTCCCCTCCCACACTTGATTTCCACAATGTACTCCCAGAAAAAGAGAAGCCAGGATTCAATGACAAGATGCCTCAAAGCAGTTACCTCCTTAATAATGCAGCCAGAATGACAGTGGGATGTTGTACTGAGAGAGTGCTACACTCATCCTGGCAATTTGGTCCCAGTCACTAGTAAGACTAATAAACTTGGCCCCAGTTTCTCCATTTGTAAAGTAAGAATAGCCTTGTATTATCTCCAACAACCCTAAATCTATAAAATACTAAATTTAAAAAAAAAAACTATCTTAAACAGAAATAACTGAAAATTAAATCAATGTTGATGCAATATAGTAAAACCAAAAATTGGTTAAAGAAACAATTCCTTAACGTTCAGAATTAGATACTCTTAATCAGCCATTTTTACTATCTCAGCACTTATCTAAATGTGTTTATTTGGTAATTAGAGTATTTCAAAAATAAATATGACAAAGTAACACGATACTTACTTTTACATGTTAAAATATAATTTGTTATTTTTAAATCAAGTTAGTCTTCCAAGAGTCTCTCAAGAACTAGTTTTTCTAGTTGTTTGTCCTTTTGAAAACTAAATTGTATATCCAAATCCCCTACAACTTATTAAGTTGTCTGAAAGAATCCATAGCTTTCAGAATACCCTAATTTTGCACCAATGAGAATCTCTAATTTTTGTTGTACTTAGCTGCTCTGTATTAACATATATTTATTAAAATTATATTCTGTATTGACATAATATATTTTATTTGCATTATGGTTTTCCTATTTAAGGATACTATCCTTAGTTTTTAAAGGTAAAAGAATTATAATCTCTGTTAACTGCAACACTGAGTAGGTTTCTCCCATCAGACCCTGAGACAGAATAAGTTCTTGATTAACTGTCTTCTAAACCAGGCAATGTCTAGGAAATTAGGCAAGCTCTAAGCCATTCTCCAGAAATCTTTACTTGGTCTAGAATCCCCATAACTTCCCAATGAAAGTGGGAAAACAGCTTTCATTCATAAGGAATGCACCAGATTCTTAGAATTTAGATATACTAATTGGTTGGTGCAGAATGGGTGCCAGAGCTTTAAAAACTAGAATTTTAAGAAAAACTATCACAATTGGATTTGCAACTTGCTATGGCATGACAGATTATTATTATTGTTAGTGGAAAAGGAATTCAAATCTCTGACTGTCCTCAAAGATTGGAAAGAAATACCTTCCGATCAATTTCCTCAGAAATACTCCTTTAAAACTCTTTTTTCCTCCATTGAACCCATGCCCTCCTTTGTAGTAGTTTAAGATTTCTTTTTCCCCTTTTCAAATTAACGTACGTACAGGAGGAAAGTAACACTTATCAGTCAAGATTCATTTTTGTTATACTTTACAAGTAAGGCATAAAGAAAGAGCATCTTAGCATATTTCCTCCAAGGATAATAAACTGTACTTCAGTGGTGTTTAACAACTTGGAAAACAAAAGGATGTTTTAAATGTAGGAATGAACTTCTTATCAGTAACAAATTTCCTTTAATAGAGACAATCACTGCAATATGCTCCTCTAGTCAAAAAAAAAAAAAAAAGATAAGAACAATTTATTGATGAAATGAACTAATACAAAATATATAAATTGCCCTTGCCTTTGGAACTGAGATTATAAATTTTTTTCATAGTCAACTAAGGTGTGATTAACATTTAAGTACAAAGGTTATTTAACATTTAAACACAAAGGTTTCTCCAGGAGTTATTTTGGATTTATAGGATCCCTCTTACCAGCATTTTTTTTGAAGCTGTGTTTTATGAAAGATGAGATGTTCAAGCACCTTATTCAACTGAGGACTATTCTCCTGAACACAAGACCAGGCAGCAACACAGTGCCAGAGCAGGTGGGTAATTTCATATTGTTTCTGATTAAGTTGCAAATGTTCCTGGAATTCAAATATTAAAATATATCTGAGAAAGAGTTCCTTGACTTGAATAAACTTAAGAATATATTTTAAATGTGTATTTTCTTCTACTTCATGTTATGCCAAGTGGAGTGATTTACTCAAATACATTTCTGTAAGTATACATAGTTAACCTGAACCTAGTGTCTTCATATATTGTCACATGGATGCCTTGTATTCAATGACATTAGTTCTACAGCAAGACAAAAATTCTGTATCCTGTATGGGACAACTACTACATACAACTGTGCTTCTTAAAACCTATATGACTTAGTTCTCCCTGACACCCAGGGGAGAGGATGGGGAGAGTCTGACTAATGATCAAACAGCAAATTAGGTTTTAAAATGTGGATTTTCATGTAAGGACCAAAATATTGCCTAGCTGGACATGATCAATGTCTGCTCAGTAACTATTCTAAAACCTTAACAATTCAGAAAACAAATGGGCTATTTATCTGTTTTTCCCTTAGAATGCTTCCTAATAGTTGCATAGATTTAATTGGTCTACTAAAATAATTTGTACAAAGAAACTTGATTTTTAGACAATGATAACATAGCACTAGCATTGCATTTTAGTCAACCGTAAAAGTTCAAATGCACATCCTATGATGTATACTCAAATTACTAACTTAGCTGATATTTTATTCTTTTATGCTCAAAAGAAACACTTAGATTCCAAAAGACTCCATAATTTTCATTTTTTATACAAAGTTACATCAAGACTACAATTTAAACAAGATTTTCATGTTGCGTACTTTTAGAAGGCCACAAGCTCATAAATTTGAAACTAAGACATTTTAATTTCTAGTAAACTGTTAAGTCCCACAGATGTGTACTCATCTACCTTATGTCAGGAACTCAGATGCTGGAAATAAAGGCAGGAGTAGATAAAGTTTCTACACAAGGCTACTGACTTAGGGGAACAATCTCCAGAAAGGCAAATGGAAATGAGTCGGTGTTTGGAATGTTAGAATACTGCACAGAAAAGCTTTATTTGAAAATAATGTAAGACATCAGAATGAGACATGCAGACTTCAGTAGATGCACATATTTCATCCGAATAACTCTATTTTTTGCTTTGTGGTAGAGTCTCCATCCAAAATAGAACCCATATAAATGAAATTATTTTCTCAAATTGCTCTAGAAGCCTCGGCCTGGATGCCTGACATCCCTCCTGGTGCAAACATTCTGAATACATATATACATAGATATGTTTTGAAACCTGCGGATGCCTTGACTAACTAATTTAAGACAATCAGCACTTCTTTTTCCCTTCCAATCATGTACACTGCATGACTACATAGACTATTCCGTTAGGTCAAAAATTCTCATTAACAAACTGATGCACCTTCACCAGAGAAAACTCCCAAAAGCATTTGGCGAAGAAACGATCAGGATTTAGATAATGAACAAGATTTAAGTTTTCTTTCCAGTTTTATATGATACTATTTTTACTTATCATTGAAAAAGAAATAAAGCAGCCTCTGATTTCCCAAACTGATTTGATATCAACATTATTACAAACTGGTCAGGCGCTTACAGCCAGGTCATTTTGTTCTCCTGTTGGATATAAACTCACACAATGTCAACCTCAGGCAATACTACTCTGAGCCTGTGATAAATAAATAAAGCCACTTGATTTTTTCCTAAGCACAGACAAAAAGTCACTGAGCCACCTACAAAATCTCAATCAGAAATGCCCCTTCTTTCTGACAGCATCAAATCTAGAGAGAACCCCTGCTTCTTTAAAGCCTCCCCCAAATCACTCAACTTAAGTCCAACTCCTATAAAGATTAATTCTAGCACCCTCTGACTGTGAAATCACAGACTTCCCAGAATGTGTGCTCTCTCTCTACCACAAATAATAAAGCCCATTTGCCCAGCTGCGCACGTGCTCCCAAAGGGCATCAGCATCCTTAAGAGCACACGAACCTGACGCACCTGGGAATTTTCCAGATAAGTGAGGCTTATGTCTCACCCTTAAATATCTCAAGCATGTGCCTGGAAATCTTGCCAAAGTTTCTTGCCTGCTTTTTTATTTTTGCAAAAGAAAAAAATATATTTGCCAAACTAGAATGAATTAATAGAATGGTGATGATAATGTAATTTAATGCCACCATCATGTACCTCATCAGTGTAGTAGACCAACAGGGAACAATGCTCTGAGAGATCCTGGGTGGTGTAGAGTTCTCTGCCTTTACACTAAATCAGTCCCACTCATCTGAAAACTCTTAACTGTAGTACAAAAATAATATATACTTAGAATATTTATAAAATTTGACAGTTATTTTTATTTTCAGGCTAATGACAAAAATTGTGCTTACATATTTATGTCTTTATTTTTACTAGTTCATTATTATTGTAGTTTTAAGAAGTTATCAGTCTGTAGAGGGGAGGGTATAGCTCAGTGATAGAGTGTGTGTTTAGCATGCATGAGGTCCTGAGTTCAATCCCCAGTCCCTCCATTTAAAAAAAAAGTTACCAGTTTGGGATGCTTTGGAGTTTTTTTTGTTTTGTTTTGTTTTTAAGTGTAGGGGGATCTTTTACCCTCTACACAGATACACAGATAGTTTGAAAAATACTAAGCACTGCATTAAATGACTCCCAGAGAACTAGAACATTTTTCTCCTCTTCGTCTTTTTTTTTTTTTTTTTTTTTTTTGGTTTTATGATCGCTTCCTATAGTTCTTTCACCTCCCCTACTTGCTGGACCCCGTACATAGAGGGCAAGGGGAGACCTGAGGAAGAGGCAGACCACTCCTGATTGGCAGGTGGCAGGTTTAATAAGCATGGAAACTTACATAGGAGCCTTGTCTTGGGCAGCAGCAAGAGTAGATCTCCACACCTGCCCACCAGAATCTTAAAGTTTATGTAGAGTCTTTATCTGGGTTCAGTCATATTTACCACCCAGATGGTCTCAGCAACACATAACTCTCTCAAGGTTAAGTCCTTGGAACTGGTTCTCACTGTGGGGGATGGTGGGCAGAGCACAGATTCCAAAGATGGAAAGCCCACCTACTGAAGTGTTGCTAATCTGCTCTTGGCTGAGAATTCAGATAACCATATCAGCTTGAATTTTGTGCAAATTTGAGTACAAAAGCTCTAAGCATCTGGCCAGGCTCTTTTTTATTAAAAACAAAAACAAAAACAAAATTCTAAAGCATGTACTCTATTATGGCTGCTCAAAGACAGCTTTTTGAGTTTCAAGCTTGTTTTCAATTATTTGGGGATGGCTGGCATTGCCATGAAAGGACCTCTCAATACAAATGTGTTACCTGAATAACAAGACATGAATCATAGCGTAATGCTGCTAATTTCAAAGAACTTGTGTCTCAGTCCAACCCAATTCCTAGTAACCATTTACAATAATAGTACAGCAAAAAAAAAAAAAAAATGACCCAAATTTTGATAATGCCTTTGGCTTACTGAGTACTTAACTCACTAGAAGATAAGATTGCTAATACATCTGAATGTAAACTCTGTCTATGTTTCCCCATTTTCAGAGAACTATTTGTACTTTAGGGTGAATGCAACTATTTAGTAAATGGTCTACAGCATTTCAGGTGAGTTTGACTCCACCTTCTCCAAAGAACTATGTTGTTATTATCATGTGACAACTGTGCTTAGCAAATTCAGCTGAGCAAAGGACAGAATGGAAAACTCAATCCAATGTCCTGGCTCTGCAATCCAGAGAGCCAATTAAAGTGTATCATTTGTCATGATCAAAAAGCACATGAAAAAATGCTCAATATCACTAATTATCAGAGAAATGCAAATCAAAACTACAATGAGGTATCACCTCACACCAGTCAGAATGGCCGTCATTCAAAAATCCACAAATGACAAATGCTGGAGAGGCTGTGGAGAAAGGGGAACCCTCCTACACTGCTGGTGGGAATGCAGTTTGGTGCAGCCACTATGGAAAACAGTGTGGAGATTCCTCAAAAGACTAGGAATAGACTTACCATATGACCCAGGAATCCCACTCCTGGGCTTGTATCCAGAAGGAAATCTACTTCAGGATGACACCTGCACCCCAATGTTCATAGCAGCACTATTTACAATAGCCAAAACATGGAAACAGCCTAAATGTCCATCAACAGGTGACTGGATAAAGAAGATGTGGTATATTTATACAATGGAATACTACTCAGCCATAAAAACCGACAACATAATGCCATTTGCAGCAACAGGGATGCTCCTGGAGAATGTCATTCTAAGTGAAGTAAGCCAGAAAGAGAAAGAAAAATACTATATGAGATCGCTCATATGTGGAATCTAAAAAACAAAAACAAAAACAAACAAACAAACAAAAACAAAGCGTAAATACAGGACAGAAATAGACTCACAGACAGAGAAAACAGACTTGTGGTTACCAGGGGGGTGGAGGGTGGGAAGGGATAGACTGGGATTTCAAAATTGTATAATAGACTACACTGTATAGCACAGGGAAATATACACAAAATGTTATGATAACTCACAGAGAAAAAAATGTGACAATGAGTGTGTATATGTCCATGAATAACTGAAAAATTGTGCTGAACACTGGAATTTGAAACAACATTGTAAAATGATTATAAATCAATAAAAAATGTTAAAAAAAAAAGTGTATCATTTGTCAAAGTCGATGGAAACCCTGTGTCCAGTTCAGCTTGAAAGGACATTAAAAGTAGAAATGGGTTCCAGCAGCAGGGAAAGGCAATTTCCTATTCTTATATAGAAACAACACCCATATCGTGTGTATCCTAATGTCTATATCCCACAGAATTCCTTTTATTTTATTTTCAACCATTTTAAAGCAGTACTTTGAAAACAAATAATTACGTTTTTACTCCAGTGCTTATAAATGTATTCAAAATATTTTACAGTGGTCAAAATATGCTATTATGGACATTTTAGCATTACTGGAGAATAAGAGCTGTAGGAATAAAGCCACAAATCCTCTGCTATAGCATACTAACAGTAAAGTAGGGAGAGAGGATAAATACAGATGTATCTTTTATATCCCCAGTTTCCTCCCTTTTTTCTCCTTTCTTCTTCCAGAAATTAAGAGAGATGGGTATTGAATGGGCAAATACTCTACTGAACCGGGGAAGCTGGCTTAAGATTAAGCCATACTGGAAAAACTGGCTGAAACTGGGGAACAATGTTGAACTATGCCATCAAGCCCTGAATCAGTTAGCTGAACCAGCGACTTCGAGGAGCACTGTGGCTACACTATCTTTTATATTCTCTGTATTATAAGGTAATGGGAGGAGAAAAGGGAGGGCAATAAATCTGATAGGCTAAAACCTGTTATAATCCCTTCATAAAATCTCTAGTATGGAGCTAAACAGAAAAGATTCAAACTGTGCCCTTTGTTCTAAAAGGTGGAAAAAACACAAAGAATTAGTGACATAGCATTCTAAGCAGACACATTCTTTTCATGTGCTGACATTTTCGCCCCTTCTGGTTCAGACCAAGCTGGACAGCAGTCACCTTCCATTTCCTTGCTGTGGACGTGCAGCAAGAGCAACAAAAACAGACTGACTCGTAAGGAGAAGCAGAATCAACATCAAAGACGGCCTGCCTCACAACCTAAGTCATGTTGCCAAGATTTCAGAGTATCTTACTTGTTTAAAAGAAACACTCAAATCATCAGTACATTAAGTTAGGCGCAATTAACTACATAGTTAAGCACAATTAGTCAGCATAGTCGTATCCTTAGATGAAAATTGTTGTATTTAACTGCCTAAGCTAAAGTGAGTTCCTAAGTATATTTTTCAATAATCATTATTTGTGTTTGCATGGCTCTTAATAATTTACAAGGTACATGTTTTTACAATCTCCACAACAACCCTGTAGATTAGTCAGGGAGAATATGACGATGATTATGGTAGTGGTGGTGATGTCTTTTTTAAAAGTAAGTGCAAATGGGGATTTGCAGAGCTTAATGGACCTCCTCTGAATCACACAGTCACTTGGTGAGCAGGTTTTTCCTCTTTGTAGTCAGTACTTTTTCTGTTGCTCAATATCTTAGGGTGTATATTTACTGATAAAACTTTTTTTAAGCTTTAAAATAACATCCTTTTTAATTATATAATTGGACAGATAGTTTTCTCCAATGTTGATCACCAATATCTGAGTTAGAAATTAAGATTTTTCATATACTAGGGATTCACTTAATGCCTCAATTTGGAACCATTTTAAAAAATCAGTTGATTTTAATAGTATATTAAATATTATTACATATGAATTATGGAAGCATAAAAATATTACACTTGCTCTCATTAATAGCCTGCACTTTACACATTCTTCCTTTAATAAAGATGTAGTATTATTAAATGTCCATTTAGAAGTCAGTCTAAACTGTGTTGAAATTTTCAATTAACCAGCTGAGACAGAATCTGTAAGGAAGAAGGTACTATGGCAGTAGCAGTTGGGCATCAATATGATCTTACTATCTACTGTCCAGGAAAGGTGCATAAGGCTGCATGACTTTATAGTGTCTGTGCTGTTCACTCCTCCCGCATTCTAAGTTCATCTTCATCAATGTTACTGAATCAGCAAGCGTGATTAATCATAATAATCTGATTCATCGTGCACTAGGATATACTCACCATCTCAGAATCTATGTTCTTAGATTTGTCCTTATTTTCCACAGGGCTAAAAATTAATTCAGAAGGGAGTTCTCTTCTACATATAATTTTCATGATATTCAGAATGCATTGCACATTTGAAAAGATGTTTGGATACTTGCAATATAATTCTCCAGAGAAACAAAGTGCTGTCGTAAGAAAAAACAATTTGTGAGAAATATCTCATTAATATTTGCATTGTGTTTCAGTTGTCTTTTAGTTATTAAAATATAATTAATTTCAGTACTTAGAGGCTGAAACTGCTGCACATGTTCCTTTCTACTGAAGATTAATAATGTTATGTGTGACCCCTGGTGGTAAAATGGAAAACTACAAGGTAAATAATTCATACATAAGCATTTATATAATTCAGAACAGCAATTGCATAATGGTTGAATGCCCAATTAAATATAGTCACTGCACAACAATCCTTGGAAAGTTCCAGTTGAAAATAAGTTAAGTTAGAATATATTACTCTATTTATAACAGATACTGTGAAATTGTAATCAGTGTCATTGTTTTTAACCCAACATTCTCGTTTCTTTTCAAGATGTTGTTGATCATTTTTAAACGTATATAGTTTAACCATAGCAATAATTAACGTCATTCAACATAAGACTATCTCATATTTAACAGAACTATTTTTGTGCTGTTGTTTTTTACAAACTTTTAAACAATCTTTGGGTTTCAGGCCATTGACACAGTGGAAAGATTAGTAATAACCACTCTCCTACTGGATGGCTGTACTGATAGGTAGCAGTAGCTGACAGCCTCAGGTAGGATCAGCCTGTTGACGGAGATGTAGCCTAAGGAAGGCTCTACTTAACAGTACTTGAAAAGATGGCAAAATCTGAGGATTTTATCCTTATATAAAACAAAGAAGTTGGTGTTCTTGAGATCTCAACAATAACAAGCTAATGTGAGAACTTGAGGTTTTAAATAATTTTGCAAAATTTATTTGCCACTGAATATTTGATGAATCACTATGCTGAACATTGTGAGGAGTTAAACAAAATTTCTAACAATGATGAAATCAAAACAAGTGATATGATAGACAGAAGTTCCTATTCTGCCAATCTACAGCTTCGTCTTAGTTTCGTAACAAAACTTTTATCCAAAACACTCCACTCTTTCCTTCTACACCCTCCTCCCTGACTTTTCCCATCAAATATTATCCCCTTTCTTGTATCGTGAGTCTCTTCATCTCTTACCCCACAACATATTAATCTTCTCTTCTTTTGACCTTGTTTTTTCATCCAATTGACGTATTTCTCCTTCCTTTCATAGCCAAGCTTTTTTAAAATAGTTCACCATCTCTATCTTACGCTTAAATGTTTTCTTTATTCTTTGTTTATCTTCACTCTGAACTGTGCTTCCCCTGGGGAATGCTCCCAAGAACAGTGACTTTCTGACTACAGAAACCCACCACCACTTTCAGATCTCCTGTTAATACTTCTACAGCTCTTGACAATGTTGATTTTCCTCAATCTCCCGTTTGAATTTCTATATCATCACTCCCTCCTATTTCCCTTAATCCTCCTTTACTGATTGATGCCTATCACTCCAATAATCTATTAAATGTTTATGTTCCTCAAGAATCTACCCCTAGAATAACTCTCTCCTCACCACCACCTCTCATTCCCAGGTTAGCTCATGCACGGTAACACGGGTGGGTGACTGGCAAACCATCCATGTTAACAGCCATGTGGTAAGTGAGCCCCAGGCTTCCCTTATTTTCCTACTTTCAACCACTGGCTGGTTATATACACCTGAGTCAACTTCAAAATTCATTATGTCCCCATGTTTCTCCAAAATGTTGTCAGTTTAGAGCACCATTATCTTGACCTTAGTAGTCAGTATGTAGAACTTAAGATTCCTCCTGAATTTCTCACTTTCCCTTATATATAGCTTAGGTCCAACTGATCACCAGGTCCAGTGTTTTTTTTTTTTTTTTTTTCAATCTCCTAAACATTTTTCAAAACTCTTTATCCATTCTCATTTCAGTATTCATATCCTTAACTTCTCTTGCCTATGTCATAGCTAATTGAACCCCTGGTCCACTCTCTCCTTACTGCAGTGCAGCTTCTCCATTGCCACCAGTGTTAACCTTACTACCATATGATTTTTGACTTTCTTGAAATCCATTGAGGTCAATAGTATTACAGATGAGAAAACTGAGACATGGACAAGGTCATACGCTTAGTTAAGTAGGAAGTTTAAAAGTAAAACCCACACAGTCTGGCCCGAACCTGTGCTCTTCAACACTGCACCTATTATCTTACAAGAAAAATAAAATACAGCTTATGCTCTGTATCATCAGAGTCTGAGCTTCTCAAAATATAACATAAAACATTTCTAAGTATAGAAAATAAAAGATAGTCTACCGTATAAATATGGTTGAAACCTAAGTAAATGTTGTTTAAAACTTCCCAGGTGACCATAAAGGAAATATATAAAAATTCGTAAGAAGACCAAATAGCCAATCTGTCAAGAGAGAAAGAGAAAAGCATTTTTATGTTATATCAATAAATATTTAAAAACCATATGGAAAATAAACCATTTTATTATTACATTTGGTTTTGATGAGACCATTTCAAATTGAGATTTGTGCGTTTGAAATAACTGTAACACACTTATACCTAGGCTGAAATACTGGTTCAGCAAAAAAAAAAATTATAAATCATCTCTACATTATATATAATGACCAAAACTGAATGCTATTTTCTTCTATGTCCTTTAGAATAATATTTTTCGAATTGCAAGTCATGCCCCTTAAGTGAGTCATGAAATCAACTGAGAGGAAGTTTTTAAGTAAAACAAAAGAGAAAATATTATAGTACATCACAGTTTCTTGTTTCAGTATACAAATGAATGTGTATCATGTGTGCTGGGTTGCAATACAAAACATTATTTCCTTCAATAGGTCTCAGTCAAAACAGTTTGAAAACATTGCTTTAGTTTTGTGAAATATTCTGTCTGTGCATAGTATGCTGTACTAATACCCTGATCTCCTCAGGAAAACACAAACACATACATAGACATCATTACTAAATACACACTTTAATATTTTACTTCTGAAGTTTAAAATACACGTATAGCTAAAACTGTTTAATACAGACTACAAAAAATGAAATATCTGCAAAAATAAATGATATGTAAGATTTCACAGAAAACGAGAAAAAAACACAAACTATAGAAATAAATGAAACATATGCCTAAATTGCTGAATCATAAGATTATGGAAAAGGGCCATATAACAACAAAAACTATTACTACATCACTATCAGGATATACATATATCTAAATCCTCTTAAAAATGATGCTGGGCATTATTACATCTACATGTAAAAAAGTTAATAAATAAATAATACAATTCTGCCAAGTCTTAGTGCTTTACCCAAGACTATTAAGCAAATAATTGGCATTCCTGGACTTTGAACCCAGGACTGTGCATATTGCATCATAAGTCTTAAACTTTATTATGGCAGTGATTTCCCAATATTTTTATCACAAATTTCTATCATTAAAATAAATTCTGAAAATACACCATCAATATTTGTAAATGTATCCATAAATTATAAGCATGCACCATTCATAGACTTAAAAATGAAAATAAAATGTTTATGTCATGCCAAGGGATCTCTCCATGCAGACCTCTCTGACACAATGCTATGCTTCTCCAAGAGACTCAAGCTAAATGAGAAGGAAATGGAGAGCAATAGACCATTTAAGAGAATACTGCAATAGTCTAAAAGAGAATATTAAAGTCAGAAATACCCACTGTTATAGACAATGAATGAGAAATTCATCAGAAGAATTTAAGATTTTGCAAGGGACTGGAGAAGGATATTGAAAGCAATATTAAGTAACGTTTAAAAATTTAATGTGGAACACAACAGCATAATACATGAACAACATATCAGTTTGAGTAACTGCTGCATCAGACCCCAATATGGTTATAAGTTTCACCTGATCCAGATGTGAAACTCTATATAACTATGGTTGGAAAAAGTGGTTTTAGAAGCTTGTTCATCTGTAATGTTCTGCAAAGCCAGATTTTTACTGAAAAACCTGCCGTCTCATATCTGAGGAATTCTGGGACTTTCTATGCATCTTTCCTCACGTCTTATTTGTGTGTTTACTCTCTCTGTAGCCTGACAACTTAAGCTTTGCCTCCTAGACTGAATTTCTACTTGTCAGTTTCCTTCTCTGCTCATTCATTTTCTTTTTCCTTATTCTTTATTCTCTCTTCTTTCCCTTCTCTTTGCATTTCTTCTCTTTATTTCTCCAAGTCAGTTATCTGTGTAATAGAAATGCTGAATAACATTTAGTATGTGTTACATTTTAATAGTTGGTTATGTGTTTCATGTTCTTTTACAGAAGCTTGAAGAACACAGCTTGTATTGCTATCTAAAATGTATCAAACTACTGTTGCTTATACGTTAATCTTATACATCAGTGAGTAGCCTTCAACAGTTAAGACTCTATGCTCAGAGGTAAATAATGAGGAAAGAAGGCACACAAAATCTGAAAGTACATAATATAAAGAATCAGACATTTCTGGCTCTTCCCAGCACCAAGCTATATACTTTGTCAAAGGAGGAACAAAATGGTGTATATGAAGGCGGGTAATGCCTCTGTGGCAACAGCCTTCAATACAGCATTCTGCCAAAAACAAGAAAAGAAAGGGACGTTTCCAACTAACTGTCAGATAAAAAATGAAAATTCTACAAAGGCAAGAAGGATAACTGAAATGGCTTCTTGCCGAAAATCAAAGGTACTTACAAAGCATGCCTATTTCCACTAGCTAATTTATATTGTCTAGAAATAAAAAGTAAGCATTAAAGTTAGGAAATCTGAAAACCGAGGTAAATGTGTGGAATCATGGCTGAGAGTCCACTGGACTCTGGGTTTCAAAGTTTTCTCTGTTGAGACCTTGCATAATTCTCTTAAATTCTCTAGGCCTGTTTGTAGAATGGTGGATAAAATAGCAGCATCTGCCTTTTAGGATTATTGTGAAGATGAAATAAGTTGATATGTCTAACAGATCTAAAGCACTCGTTATTGTGCAAGGCACATAGTCAAGTGCCATGTGTTTACAGCTGCTAGAAGAAAGTTCCAGAGAAGATATAGGAATTTTTTTTAAATATAGGCATGGGGTATATAAATTATAAGTAATGTGTGCAACAGCTAAAACTTTACTTTATAGCCATTTTTATTGCTAGTAGAAATATAAAGGTGAGAAATGGGAGAAGGTCACCAAAGGAGTTGAAAAGGAGAAAAAAGCCAGACTTGCTCATGTTCTATGCTCTTCTACTCCATTGTTTTTCCATTATAAAAGACATATACATAGATACACGTATTTTCATGTATTATATATACACACACATATATATCTTTTAAAATCCAAAAATAATTATATAATCTTTTCTACGTCTCCATAATGAAGTGTGGGAAATAAAGAAAGAAGAAAGATGGAAAAGACATTTTAATCGTACCTGTCTCTGCCCTCAGTGCTTCTATGCAAAGCCTCAGTTCTGTGCATGTTCAAGTTCTGTTACGTGCTTTCTGTATCTTTTACCCGCAAACATGTCAGGAAGGAACTAGACTTGATCTATAAGGTCAGAAATACAGTATCTTCCCAAAATGCCCTGGCTCATGAATATTTTCCTGCCTGTTTTACAACAGTTCATAATCAAAATTAAATCAGAAAAAAAAATTTTTGCAAATACACTATATATGTGAGTGTGTGTGTGTGTGTGTGTGTATTCTTAAAGAAACCCTTCTTCTAGCTTTGCTTTTCTTTGCAATAAAACCACTAGTTAAGCTGACTTTCTTTGACTAATAATAAATTTTGCAGCAGGCAACCATGATCATCACAGGGAGTGGAACTATATAACTTCCAGGATCTTATGAATATGAGCTATGTGAAGATGGTTTCCCATCTTATGGCTCTAAAATGACATAGAATACTGAGAGAACAACTCATCTTCTCAAATCAGGCAACAATTTAAGAGTATCAGTGAGCATTTCCCATCTGACCTTGGAAGTCATTTTTAAATGGAAAAGCGGCATTTAGAAATCCTTAAAATAGAGAGGAGAAAAGCTATATATACCCAGCAGTAAGTATAAACTTGATTTTTAATTTAATGTTATTTTCTTACATAGTTGGTGAAATTATATTTTAATCAAACTATCTCCATTTGGATATCAAGCAATTATGTAGTATCCACACTTAGAGGAGATTAAAATAAACTACCAAACAAGAGAATATTCCATAATAAAACCAAATGGCCTACTTAGATCCTAAAACAGATGTCATGTGACTAGATGTAATATATGTAATAATTAAAACACATTAAAGATACTTTAAAACCTACCTTTGCTAGCTTTATTTCAACTGAGTATAAGTACGTCCTTCGGAATGCATCACAACAGAGTCTATATAAAACTGACTCCGCAACAAAAAATAAGGCAGGCAGATGATCGTAATTAAAGGAAGCATGGTCCAGGGAAGCATAAAGCATATTTAAAGCTTCTGAAATATTAAAAAGTAGAAATCCCATAATTTGTAAATCATGCTGTTTACTACATACTACAATTAAGTCTCATAATTATTTACTCAGTCACCAAGACCACATTATGGTTTTAGAATATTCACAAACTCTTTGACATCCCTCCCATCAAAAGGTGAAGTCTATACCCACTTCCCCTTGAACCTGAGCAGACCCTGTGACTGCTTCAATCACGAGAACATGGAAGAAGGGACACTACATGACTTCCAAGGTTAGATCAGAAAAGACAGTACAGCTGCCCCCTCAATCTCTTCGTCAGGATACTAGCTAGCTTTGGAATTCTAAACTGCCAGGTAGGAAGTTCAGCTACGCAGAAGTCACTAAGCTGGAGAGAATACAGAGTTGGGGGAAGGGAGATGGGGCAGGAGAGAGAGGAATGCCTGAGGAGCTCCAGCTGTTCTGGCCAACACAAAATAGATCACCAGGCCATATATACAATGGTGGGGAAATGGAACAGAAGTGGATGACAGAAGACAGTGCTCAAGGTAAGCGCTATAAAAGTAGAATGGAAGGCTAGAAAATCAAGGCAGAGGAAATAGGGGCCAATGGAGCTGCACAAAGAAGAATATAGAGCTAAGGTCCTGGAGAAAATTGTACCTCAAGTCATTACAGGCATTCCTTGTTTTATTGCACTTGGATTTATTGTGCTTTGCAGATAGTGCATTTTTTTTTTTTTACAAATTGAAAGTTTGTGGCAACTCTGCGTTAGTAAGTCTGTAAGTGCCATTTTTCCAACAGCATTTTTTTTTTAACTCGGGTCTGTGCATATTTTAGATATAATGCTATTTGCACACTTGATAGACTACAGTATAGTGTAAACAACTTTTTGATTCAATATTTTATTTAATAGTTACATTTCACGATAATATTTGTAAGTGTATATAAATATATACACATAGAGCAACACATTATTCATTCAGTAATCATTCACATAGTTTCTGAAATGAACTAAGCACTATGAAAGCTGTTGTTACCAGTTACTCCTGGTAGATCCTGGGTACTTCAGTTTAAATGTAACTTTTATATGCACTGAGAAACAAAAAAATTCATGTGACTTGCTTTATTGCAGTATTTGCTTTTTTAAGGTGGTCTGGAACCAAACCCACAATACCTCCAAGGTGTGAGTGTACAAAGAGTTCCAGGAGCTGCTATGAACAACTGAGGTTTAGTTGACAAAGAAGAGCAAGTGGCTGCACGCTGCTGGTAAGCCAAGATGGTTTACATCAGTATCACATAAACATTTCATTGGGTCAGGCTGGGGACAGCACTGTGAAGAAGTGCCATAAAGCCAAGTTAAATGCAAAGTCATCCCTATCCGTCCTGTTGCTTGAAAGCTCCCAGACAGCACTACAAAAGCCAACTTACACGGAGAAATACTCTCTGACCTCGTGGTTAATATTCTAAAACTCACTTCAAAAGGCATTCCCATAAAATTTGGGATAATGATAGAAGGAATTTTACTTCTTTAAAAATAATGTGTTTTAATTTCTTTTTGAGATTGGTTGAAGGGTGGTTTGAAAGGAGACACAGGAATGAGAAGTGATAAATGAAAAGGTAATGAGTAAAATGGCTGTTTAAAATAAGTGAAAAACAAATGGCCATTTGGTTAATGTTTTACGAGAAATTATAAAATGAGGAAACAAGTTTCTCTAAAGTATAGTGCCTATTGTAATTGAAAATCACTAAATGACATTTTATATTCCTTTTTAATTAGTTACTAATTTTAGAAAAAAGCAATAAAGACTGCTGAGCCACTCTTTTTAAAACAATTTTGTAATTAAAAAGTTGAGCAGTCAAATTCATAAATTCAAAACTACAAAAGGAACTTTCATAATGAAACACTATCAGATATTTCAATAGAGAAAGGCAAATTTTCCTTGGCTCCTGCACAATTTTTAAATATTGAAGCTCTCAAATTATGCGTTCACTGCTAATCTAGAAAACACTTAGGGGAACTAAGATGAGTTTAGAGCACATACCATCTTGGATTTCTCCTTTGCACTGAGCCAGATATACTACTTCAGTCCATGCGGTAGGAAGATGCACATGCCTCCCAGTGCCTAAGGTTTTGAGACCCAATTTCCTCTGTTACAGGGAAGCATGAAGGAGGTAAACAAAATATACACCTTTTAAAATTTAATATATGTTTATTTTTATTATTTATATTTTACTTATCAATTGTTATCATTTATTTTTATTATTGATTCATTGAAAATATAATTAAGAGAGAATGCCAAAGTCATTTTATCACACTGATGCTCTTTAAGGTTTACAGTTTGGCTTTTATTATTTCTATTTTCTGACATTTTATGTAAACTGTATTAGCGTTAAAACGTAGAGAATGTTAATATTTTCAGTAGTATCATTAGTCATTTGCTGAAAATTCTCACTCTTTACTTTCTAGGGATTACTTCTATTTCATTTGCCAACACAAGAATGAATCTCTGATTTTAGAAGGAAAAGTTTATTGAAGAAATGTGATTTAACAGAAATTAGCTTGATGCCAGTTTGCTGGAAACTCCAGCTACTTCACCGTGGATGGACTGAATTTAATGAACATAAGAGATAAAGACTGTCCCCGCCTCACCTTAATGGACCCACTCCTGGGGCTGCCCCAGGGAGCAGTAGGCCCAGTGAAGAGAAGCTCACAGATAAATGTACCTGCTGGCAACTATCTGCATGCATAAAGTGTATTCTTTTTTCTAATCAACTTTTTCATGGATTAAAAAAAAAGCTTTTTATATGGGCAACCATAAACCAAGTAACTAGGAAGTAACAACCACACTTTTAACAGGATGGCTTCCATGTGCAGCAACATGGATGGACCTAGAGATTACCATATTACGAGAAGAAAGTCAGACACAGAAAGACAAATATCATGATATCACTTATATATGGAATCTGAAAAAAAAAATCATACAAGTGAACTTATTTACAAACCAGAAATAGACTCACAGACACAGAAAACAAACTATGGTTAATAAAAGGGGAAAGGATACGTTAGAAGTTTGGGATTAACATATGCACACTACCACATATAAAAGAGATATACAACAGGTCCTACAGTATAGCACAGGTAAATATATTCAATATCTTATAACAACCTATAATGAAAAAGAATCTGGAAAATAATATATATATGTATGTATAACTAAATCACTTTGCTGTATACATGAAACTAACACAACATTGTAAATCAATTATACTTCAGTAAGGTATCGAATTTTGGGGAAAAAGTTCAAACAAAAATTAAAGCTTAATTAAGGCTTCAGTTTTGTGCAGTTATTTCATTGATTGTTTATTATTAAAACACAATCTTATGTATATTATTTCTCTGCCAAAACTGGATCTAATGAAGAAAAAGTAAAATAAGGACTTATTTCACTTCATCTTCTGTTTTCATGTGTTTGAAAATTTGGGAATTAATGAGATATTCTTAAAGAAAGTTTTGTTGTTTTTTTTTTTTTTAACTTAGGTGAATAGTTTGTTACCGAGAAAGAACAGACTACTCCGTGCATTTAGAGTGAACGTTGAGCAGAGCTTTCTTTCCTCTTTGGGACACATGACCTATCAGTTAACTTTTATTTAGAAAACAGTAGAATTTTCATTATCAAAAATTTATGTACCAGCTTTGCATATTTTGCTGTGGGCTCTTCGACTAGTGGCTACAGCCATATGAAGAATCTTCACTCAAAAAGCCATTCGACACTGGATTACTTGGTTATAAGCTTTAACTTTAATTTGCATTAGTATTTTAAACTCTGCCTACTTTTAATTAAAGAAAGGAGTATTCTTATTTTTTTCTTTCAGTATTTTAGAACATGTAATCATCCAACTACAAGAGAAAGTTCACATACTAAGTAACCAAACAGCATACCATTACTGGGGGGAGGGTATAGCTTAAGTGGCAGAGCACATGCTTAGCATGAACAAGGTCCTGGGTTCAATCCCCAGTACCTCCTCTAAAAAAAATAAAAAATAAAAAAATAAAAAAATAAGTATACCTAATAAACTCCCCCTAAAAATAATAGTAAAACCAAAAGAAAGAAAAGAAAAAAATTTTTTTAAATAGTATACCATTACCTTACATCTGACAATGTGTTTTCTAGCTATGTCCAACAATTCTTCCTCCTCTTTTGGATTTTTTGTTTCGTTGAATCTCAAGATGAATTCTTCTGTGATTGAAAATGGTGACCTAAACGAAAATAATAGTAATAATAATAATTATAGCTATCAGTTACAAATTTTAATTAATCAACTTCCAGTGGCTAAGTCTACCTATTTTCTTAAAAAGTACTTTACCTTAATAAGAATGTTTCTCACAAACATATCAGTAAAATTACGTGTGTGTATACACATATATACATACACATGCCTCCTAGATTGATCTTTTAATATTCTTGGATTGAGAAACATAATTCTCGTAACATCAAAGAACTTTGTAGCCTCTGAAAAAAAAAGTTTCTGAAGTAGCTGCCAGAAGTCTTGTTGGTATAGGCCTTATTCACAAGTAAAATCCAGCATTTCTTCAATATGTTGAAAACTGACTTATCTCCTCACATGTATTAGTGTTGGTTCAATTTAAGCTAAACCATTATTCCTTCCGTGCAAGTGGAATCAGTCCAACCATGGCTGAAGTAACGTGGGCAGGAGAGGAAAGATGTATGTAGTAAGGTCAGAGAGGTGACAAGGAGTCAGATTGATTCTGGATGAGATGGGAAGCTATCACAGGGTTTTGATAAGAGGAGGGGCATAATTCTAGTTAAGTTTTAACAAGACCATTCCGATGCTGTGTTAAGAATTGGAGTCAGGGTGGGGAGGGGGTAGCTAGGGGGACAGCACACATAAAATTAGGTGAAGGGTCATTTGGCTTGGATCAGGATTACAACAATGTAATTAAAGAGACGGGTTTGAATAATGGATATACTTTGACATTAGCTCCAACCAGACTGCCTAATGAATTAGAAATTAGGCATTAGAGGGAAAAAAAAAAAAAGGAGCCATGATTGAACCAAGTAACTGGAAGGATGGAACTGATACTTATCGAGATAGGGAAGGTTGCTACAAGAGCATATATGGGGTGAGGATAAAGAGTAAGTTCAGTTGGCCATGTTCTGTTTGAGATGGCCACGGCCATCCAAGTGGAGATGTAGAACAGGCAGTTAGATGTGAGTTTCAATTTCAGGGGAAAGATATACATTTTGAGTAATTAGCACACATATGGTAAAGTCTTGTGAATGGAACGGATCCAGCAGGGAAAGTACAGAGACAGTAGACAAGTATTTCAAAGAGAAGTGAGAAAAACAAGTTGAGGGTGTATGCAAGAGAATGAGTAAGTGATTACAGTGACATACCACAGAGCTTAAAAATGGGCCTGGTATCCAAGGTGACATCGGGGGAATAATGAACAGGTAGTAGAATCAATGAGTTGTTTATGTGTTCAAATAATTGTTGGAGTCATGCTATTCATAGGAGTGATCTGAGAGAATAAAACACATTTTTTCAACAACTTACTATATTCAGGATTTACTGAATTAGTTACTGTGTGGGGTATAGGAAAAAAAAAATGAATAAAAATCAGATTTTGCCCCTGAGGAACTCACAGTCCTACTGGGAAGACAGATATATATAAAAAGTAATCACAATGCCACAGAATCACAGAACAAGGAGAGATAATGGCATGGTGCCCTAAAAACTAGAGCCAAACATAAATATTCCAGTAAAGAACAACTAATGGAATGAGCAACTCTTTAACTGCCGCCCTAAGTGACTGCACATATTCAGTCACTAGATCTGTGAGTACTCACTAACTCCTACGTATCAGGCACTAAGCCTGGGACTGGGATACAGTGGGGAAAGGAACACACAACCTTGCCGTCGTGGAGCTTATAGTAGAGGAGCGGAAGAGCCGAGGTGTTAGAACTCACAGTCTGCTAGAATCGGGCATCTGAAGTAAGTAACTTCACTCCTGACTTTCTGTTCCCTATTTCACTCCTCCTTTTGGAGACATCTGCTTAGACAGATATGGTAAAAGTTGGCTGAAAACTCTCAATAGTCATCAGAGGTGATACATCTTTGATCGACATGGACCTACTCTGCCTGAAGAGTCCAAATCAACTTTAATCCTCCCATCAGTACACAGTGTCATGGGAATTAGGATAAAGTGGACTCTTGATCCATTTAATTTTTTATAAATTTCATTAGAAATTAGATGTTTTTTAAAAAGTATTAACATAGCAGTGCTGTTTATAACAGACTATACATTCAGGGGTACCTCCAGACACTACTGCCTCCAATTCTACCCAGCAGCAACAGTCCAGATTAATGGGTCAGTGCAAAATTTTGTGTACCTTTCTTGATACTCACAAACATAAAACAACCTGTGTACACTCGTTTTAGTAAATGCAACCAGGTATACAACACTATAGCATGCTTTCTTCATTAAACTTATCAGATATTCCTCAAGTTCAACTAACCCTAATATGCAGGAGTATGGATGTACACAACAAATACAATAATTCCTTTATTAACTGACATATCTCATTACTCCCAGTTTAATTCTAGCCACTCTAACTG
The DNA here is from genome assembly GCF_048773025.1 of Camelus bactrianus. Taxonomy (NCBI): domain Eukaryota; kingdom Metazoa; phylum Chordata; class Mammalia; order Artiodactyla; family Camelidae; genus Camelus; species Camelus bactrianus. The sequence goes on from NC_133541.1 coordinate 77,629,057, forward strand.
ATGCTGTAATTTTTAAAAATCCTTGTACATAGGCCTGATATTCAGTAGATGAACACTACTTTGATTTATCAATCTCCACACTGTGTTGACAGCTGAGTATTTTGATTATTGTCTCTGCTTGTAAATATATCTAAAGACATCCTAAGAGAATAAAAAGGCAAAACTTCAAATAACAGACCATTTTTTCAACACATAGAACTGACAAAGGGCTCATATCCAGAATATATCCAGAATATATACAGAATTCCAAAAACAACAGAAATCTAAAGAGGCTTAAACAGGTAATTGACAAAAGAAATCCAAGTGGCCAATAACTAGATGAAATGATGATTAACATCATTAAAAGAGAAATCCAAATTAAAACCATCTCATTTAAGCAGATTTCCCCACCACCAACCACAGAAACCCCTCAGACATATCAAACACACACTTTCTCACACACACACACACACAATATCCAAGGGTTTCAAATACAAATTAAAAATATTTTTTCTGAAATTAGGTATTTTACCTCAGCTTTTATATAGGCTCCGAGCAAAATGCATTTATATCATTTTATTTCTAAAGCAGTAAAGCCTCAGGATGAAAATAATATCTAATTGAATTTCTATGCTTAGAATATATTTTATAAATAATTTCAGTTTTATCAATTATTTTTCAATATGGATTGTGGCCTGTGATGAATTATTAAAAACATGGAAAGCTAATGCTTTTTAGCTTTCTGTATAGAGACTGAGTACATTAATTGGTCTCCCACAGCTCATGTCAATAAATATTTAATGGGAAATATAGTTCTTTTAACTATTTATTGTCCATCACAAATAGAGGTTGTTACACAAATTAATGCTTCATTAATGATAAACAACCCATAATAAGAAGCAAAAGGAAACTTGAAAAAATAAATACAGGCATTTGAAAGGAAAATATATCTTAGCTTCACACATTCCAATTTATTCAAAATATCAAAAGATTTCACAAAGAAAAATGCAATCTACTGTAAGTGTGAAATTGCAGTCCTATGAAACAGGTAGTGAATAAAGGTCATTATGCCAATTTCATATGAAGGGAATATACTAAAGTCTTCTGACTGTGGGGATACCCAATCCGGGCAACTCTTTATTTACATTGTCTGTAATTCAAAACTTTTTTTAAGCTGACGATTCATTTGTTCAGTAAACATTTAATGAAAGCCTCCCACATACAAGATATTTGCTAGATGCAATGAGGGCTAAGAGAGGAGTCAGGCCTGCTCATAGGAAGTTCCCAATTTAGGTGGGAAGTGAGACATGTCACAAGTGATTAAATATAATGGAGACACACTGAAAAAAAAAAAAAAAAAGGAAATAAAATCCTCTGGGGCACTCCGAAGTAGAGATCATGATTCCAACACTGGCTAGTGCTATAATCTTTGCTTAATCATTTAATCTGTGTGAGCTATCATTTTCCATCTGTGGAAAGGAAGACAAAAGCTTGTAGAATTCTGATAAGCATTATGCTGGAACACATCGTCGAGTTCCTGGCATACACTCAGCACTGGATAACTATTAGTTACAAGCATTATTGTTTTTGGTTAAAGATTCAGAAAAAGCTTCTTTGCAGAAATGGCACTTGAGCTGTACCTTGACGTACAGACAGGAACTGGACTATGACAGAAAGGCAGTCATCCTTTCAAACTCTTGTCTGCGTCTTCCTGGTCACAGGATCACCACCTAGTGCCTTTCTTTCCCAGTCTTTCTGGCAGCAGGGTATGACCACATGGCCAAACCAGAGGGTTGTGAGCAGATATAATATATGCAAATCTCAGGTCACCTCTAACTTAAAGACAGGCCAGTTCTCCTAGAATGAGACCTTTTTTTCCTTTCCAGCAGACTGGAACACAAATATGGTGTTGAATAGGCTTTGATTAGGCAGATGAGTACAACGATGAGATAATGAGGATCCTGAGTTTCTCACTGACCCTAAAAACACAGCCTTCTTGTCAGCCTAGACCTGCTGGATTCAAAAGTCCCTTAAATACACTTCCATCTTGCTTAATCCACCGAAATTAGAGTCCTCTTTTTATAGTTGCTTCAAATTTACCCTATCAAGTAGAAATAAAGAAAAAGAATAGTTTTAACCTAGCACAGAGTGACAGAATGCTTAAAATCAAGATTGGAAATAAAGATAGAAATGTTAGGTTAAGGTAAACACAAATGGCATTGAGTGGCAGTCTGTGGCAGACTTACAGTTGCCTACATCAATTTCTCTTCTTTTCTTACTAAAAGATTCTTTCTTGTAGTTAGGTATGCACAAATGTCTAGGTTTCAGCCAGTAAAATAAGTAAAATTCAGATAGTTCTGAGGAGTCTCCTGAAAAATCATACAAACCCTTCTTCAGTCCTTCCTCTATTCTGCTGCATGAAGCATGACTGTGATCGCTGGAGCTTCAGCAGCCATGATAGACCATGAAATGCCCTTAAGAGTAAGTTGCGTGCAGAAGGTAGCCAGTTAAAAGGAATCTCAATCCTGGATCTTCATACCAGTTCTGGACTGACTACATTCAGAAAAATAAACTTCTCTTTTGTTTAGCTGTCATTGCTATTTTAGATTCTCTTACTTACAGTGGGTACTAATTAAATGTTATATACAGACTTTTGAGTTTTATTTGATAAATAAGAGGGAATTATTCAGCTGAAGAGTGATGAGATTACAGCTGTGCTTTAGGATGACCAAACTGAAAGTCCTATGTTTAATGGTTTGGAGTGAGAAGTGACTATTAGTAAACAGTGGGGCAACTATTTCAACAACTTAGGTAAGAAATAAAAGTCTGGACTGCAGTTTGGGCCATAATAATGATAAAGAGTGAGTGAATGTAAGAGATTAGGTAGAAGCTAAATCAATAGGGCTTAATGACTAATGGGATGTGAGAAAACAAACTGTGAGGGCAGATATAGAGATCATCTTAAGGTTTTGAGACAATCAATTAGTACCAGAAGTTGGCATCAAGACAATTAGATGGAGGAATGTGGGGAGATGATTCTTGCCATTCTGGCCATACTATGATTTATCTGTGAGACAACCAACTAGAGAGGTCTATACTCCAAGCAAACTTGTGAGGCAGGCATTAGGAAGCAGAAAAGATCTAGAAATAAAGATTTCAGATTTACCTACACACTCAAAGCCATGAAATGCCAAGAGGAAGAGTACGGAGAAAAAAGAGTCAAGGGAGATCTTTGGAGGCAAGAGAGAAATAGCAATAAATATAATAAGAAATTCAGGAAAGTACTGCAACGAAATTCAAATGTATGTACAATTGGGGTGTAAACTCTTTCTCTGAGAATTGTTCATGGTCCCTGCCGAGCCAGTGGGTCTAACTTCTATATTAACACCATATGACTCCATCCTCCCTTGCCCCCACCATGGCTGACTGGGTCACAACAGACATCTGACTAGGCCAATCCAATCTTCCCTCCAGGGATTTTTAATTAGCTGATACATTACTTAGTCAATGTTAGAGATGTTAGAGCTGAAAGTTCATGTATAGCCAAGCAGTGCCTTTGCTGAAATGTCATTCAAGACAAAAAATACCCCAAAGCAGAGAACTAAGTAGTGTAGCCCTACTGGTGTAGCCCTGATCAACATTTGTTGGATGGTTTACTGATGTATAGCCAGAGTTTGCGGTCTAGTATAGATATAGACTACATCTGTTGACTATTTTATCGCCAATGTCTCTTACAGAAAATACAGTAAGTACTGAATGAACAAATGAGGCCTGATTATACCTTCTGCTCTCAGGTTCCACAAGACAGCCCTACATCCTTCCATTACACTTTTTTTTTGCTTGAGTTAAGCTGAATGTGTGCTTGTTCCATGCAAAGAAACAATCCTAGACTGATATACCAAAGAATAGATTGAAGACGATGATCTAAATGCACATCTTGCAGAGATAGCAAGACTATGGACACTGAAAGTATCATTAGAGTTAATGTTTAGAAAGTCAGTGGAGATCTTTAAAGTAGTTTCACAAGATAAATAAAAACAGAATCCAGATTTCATAGTGTAATAAATACATGGATTAAAAATTAATCTGGCTATACTTTTGTTCAGTTTGGCATATGGGAAGGTGAAAAAAGTGAACTGAAATAGATAGAAATCTTGAGTATCAACCAACCTGGCTGGTACTTCCTAAAAACCAGAAGTACCAACACAATTACAGAATGATCTATTTGAATAAAAAGAATGAAGCTGGAGGAATAACCCTCCCAGGCTTCAGACAATACTACAGAGCTACAGTAATCAAATCATCATAGTACTGGCATAAAAAAAGACATATGGATCAATGGAATAGAATAGAGAGCTCAGAAATAAACCAAAAGATCTATGGTAAATCTTTGACAATGGAAGCAAGAATATACAATGGAAAAGAAAGTCTCTTCAGCAAGTGGTGTTGGGAAAACACAATAGAAACATGTAAATCAATGAAGTTAGAATACTCTATCACACCATTCACAAAAATAAACTCAAAACAGCTTAAAGACTTTAAATATAAGACAAGACATGATAAACCAACATCCTAGAAGAAAACATAGGCAAAACATTCTCTGACATATATCAGCAATGTTCTCCTATGGCTGTCTACCCAGGCAACAGAAATAAAAGCAAAATAAACAAATGAGATCTAATTAAATTTACACGTTTTGCACAGCAAAGGAAACCAGAAGCAAAACAAAAAGACAACGTACAGAATGGGAGAAAATATTTGCAAATGATGTGACTGACAAAGGCTTCATTTCCAGAATATATAAACAGCTCATACAACTTAACAACAACAAACCCAATCCAAAAATGGGCAGACGACCTCAACAAGCAGTTCTCCAATGAAGACATTCAAATGACCAATAGGCACATGAGAAAATGTTCAATATCATTAATTATCAAAGAAATGCAAATCAAAACTACAATGAGATATCACCTCACACCTGTCAGAATGGCCATCATCACAAAGAACACAACAAATGCCAGTAAGGATGTGTAGAAAGGGCAACCCTCGTTTATGGTAATGTAAATTAGTGCAGCCACTGTGGAAAACAGTATGGAGGTTCCTCAAGAAGCTAAAAATAGAACTACCCTATGATGCAGCAATTCTATTCCTGGGTATACATCTGAAGAAAATGAAAACACTAATTTTAAAAGATACATGCACCCCAATGTTCATTGACAGCATTTACAGAGCCAAGACATGAAAATAACCTTAGTGTCCAACAATAGATGAACGGATAAGGAAGATGTGGTATATACATATAATGGAATACTACTCAGCCATAAAAATGAATTTGCAACATGGATGGACCTGGAGGTTATTACTCTAAATGAAATAAGTCAGACAGAGAAAAACAAACACCATACATTATCACTTATAATTGGGGTGCAAAAAATAAAACAAAAAAATATTTAAAAAACACAGAAACAGACTCACAGATATAGAGAACTAGTGGTTACCAGTGGGGAGACGGAAGAGGGGAGGGACATGATAGGGGTAGGATATTAAGAGGTACAAACTACTATGAAAAAATAAGCTACAAGGATATATTGTACAGCACAGGAAATATAGCCAATATTTTATAACTTTAAATTTTGAATCAGGTTGTACACCTGAAACTAATACAATATTGTAAATAACTCAAACCTCAATAAAAAAAAAACTTCTAAATAAAAATAATACGAAAGGTATCACTGAAGAACAAATTCGGAAAACCTATCAAATTGACTATTAAATTTTATCACTAAAGCAGTGTGGCATTATTGTAAAAAGGGACAAATAGGCCAGTGGAACAGAATACAGAGCCCACACTTGATTTATTCAATAGTTGTACTAGAGAAGTAAGTGGAGAAGGATGTTCTTTTTGATACATGGTGTTGATCAGTTTGGTATGCACAACAGTGTTTAACACCATTAACAAAAATCACTTCCATATGTATTAAACAAAAAACAAAACAATAAGATTTTTTAAAATAATGTATAATATTATCTACATGATCTTGTGGTGGAGAGAGATTTTTTTTAACCAAAATACAAAAATCACGAATCATTGAAGACTGAGAATTGGTAAGTCCTCTTCAGTAAATAGTATACCCAACAATTCCATTCCTAGGTATGTACTTTAGGATATGGAATGGAAAATATAATTTTACATTGTTTAATATTAAAGTAGAAAAAATTAAGGATATGATATATACCACAATTATTGTAGTTGGGAGGATGTGGTCAAAGAGCTTCAAGTTTCTCTGCTCATCTATTCTTTTTTTTTAATAGATATATATATTTTTTTGAAGTATAGTAGTCAGTTTACAATGTTGTGTCAGTTTCTAGTGTACAGCATAATGCTTCAGTCATACATGATCTATTCTTTATTAAAGAGAAATAATTGAAACAAACATGTCAACATGTAAGTTTTATTATGTATTCTATTACGTTTTTCATTTTTAAGTTCTTAAAAATTTCTCAAAATCACATTCAATACTTAAATTATCAACAAATTTTAATCCAGTAACTTCATTTCAGAAACTTTATCCCAAGTAAATAATTTGAAATGCAGAAAAACATTCTATCATTGCTAAATCCGAAACAGCAAAGGGCTAAGAAATAACTAAAATGCTTCACATTGCAGAAGTTATTAAATACTTTTTCTTATACATTTCATGGATTATCATGGCAACCTAAAAGGCCTTGAAGTTACAGAAAAACGCCTAATTTAAAGAAAAAACAATTCAAGATTTAAAAAATATATGATTACAAACAATGAAGCCATTTATTTAAAAAATAGTAAACCTTCACATTCTTATCCTTAGTTACAGAACTATGAGTGATTTTTTTTCACTGTTCACAATTTTCTGCCCTTTCTAAATTCTACAATATATAAGGTGCACTACTTTAATAATATAAAATTTTTTCAAACTTACTTTGATTTTTCATGGTAAGAGGAAGGTATTACTCCAGATTTATTCATCACAGGTGATTTGTTAACAGGCATATTCCCAGATCATAAACCTGAAGAGAAATATTATATTTTATATTAAAATACAAATGTACTCAGTGTCAAATAATATATTTCATATGAATTCATGTTTATGGGGAAAAGGGTGGCAATAAGGAAAATCAGGCTTAAGGATAAAATTACATTACAAAAGAATTTAAATTTAGATTTAGATTCAAACTGTCAGACCTAGGAGTCCAACCCAACTTGGAATTGAAAACCCCTCTTCTTTCTACTATAGTACTATTATAAACTTATCCTTTTGTATCATATTCACTCTTTGTAATACTTTAGCAGTTTTATCAGCAAAACTATTTGAAGAATAGCATAGCATATTAATTAAGAGGATACAACCAGACTGATTTACTTAACTGTGCTTGTTTCCTCACCTGCACAATGGGAATAGTACCTCCTTATTAGAGTTGTTATAAGAAATAAACAGGTCAAAATACATAGATTGCTTAGACTAGAGCCTGGAATAGAGGAAACTATGTAAGTACTTACCATCATTATTAGGTTACTATGCTTTCTGGTTTTATATTTTTTTTATGGGTGGCAGGAATATGAGATTTTTTTTTTTAATTTCTGTATTTTTACTTTAATTTTTATATAGTTTTTCAAGGTTTCTTTCCATTTACAGTTAATGCAAAATATTGGCTGTATTCCTCAGGCTGTGCAATACATCCTTGAGACTATCTTATACCCAGGGTCTGCAATAGTTTCCCACTCCCCCACTCCCTACGTTATCCCTAACCCCTCTCCCCACTGGTAACCACTAGTTTTTTTCTCTGTATCTGTGAGTCTGCTTCTTTCTTCGTCATATTCACTAGTTTGTTGTATTTTTTAAATTCCACATAAGTGATATCATTCAGTATTTATCTTTTTCTAATTTATAATTTCACTTAACATAATGCCTTCCAAGTCCCTCCATATTGCTGCAAATGACAAAGTTTTGTTCTTTTTTATGGCTGAGTAGTATTCCTGTGTGTGTGTGTGTGTGTGTGTGTGTGTGTGTGTGTGTGTGTGTGTGTGTGTGCGCGCGCACACACCATATCTTCTTTATCCATTCATCTATTGATGGGCACTTGGGTTGCTTCCGTGTCTTGGCAATTGTAAATAATGCTGCAATGAACACTAAGGTGCATGTATCTTTTCAAACAGTGTTTTTAATTTTTTCAAATATATACCCAGGAGTAGAACTGCTAGATCATATGATATCTCTATTCTTAGGTTTTTGAGAAACTTCCATACTGTTTTCCACAGTGGCTGCAGCAACTTACAGGCAGCCAACAGTGTACAAAGGTTCCCTTTTCTCCACATCCTTGCCAACATTTGTTGTGTTCCTTTTGATGATGGCCATTCTGACAGGTGTGAAGTGGTATCTCACTGATTTTGATTTGCACTTCCCTTATGACTAATGATTTCGAGCATCTTTTCATGTGCCTGTGTGGCCATCTGCATTTCCCCTAAAAAAGTCTACCTCAACATAACAAAGGCCATATATGACAAATCCACAGCTAACATCATATTCAATGGTGAAAAGCTAAAAGCATTACCTCTAAGATGAGGAACAAAACAAGAATGCCCATTCTCGCCAATTTTGTTCAACATAGTTTTGAAATCCTAGCCACAGCAATCAGAGAAAAAAAAATAAAATGAATCCAAACTGGAAAGAAGTAAAACTTTTACTGTTTTTAGATGACATGAAACTATACACAGAAAATCCTCAAGATTGCACCAGAAAACTACTAGAGCTCATCAATGAATTTGGTAAAGTTGCAGGATACAAAATTAATACACAGAAATCTGTTGCATTTCTGTACACTAACTACAAACAATCAGACAGAGAAATTAAGGAAACAACCCATTTACCATCCCATCAAAAAGAATAAAATACCTTGGATTAAATCTTTCTAAAGAGGCAAAAACCTGTTCTCTGAAAACTCTGAAACACTGATAAAAGAAACTTAAGATGACACAAATGGAAATACATACTGTGTTCTTGGATTGGGGAAGAATCCATATTGTTAAAATAACCATACTACCCAAGGCATCTACAGATTCATTGCAATCCCTAACAAAATACCAATGGCATTGTGCACAGAACTAGAGCAAATGATTTTAAAATCATGTGTATGGAAACACAAAAGACCCAGAACAGCCAAAAACAACCTTGAGAAAGAAGAACTGAATTGAAGGAATCAAACTCCCTGACTTCAGATCATACTACAAAGCTACAGTAATCAAAACAGTATGGTACTGGAACAAAAACAAACACATCGATCAGTGGAACAGAACAAATAGCCCAGAAATAAACCCACACGCTTTTGATCAATTAATCTATGACAATGAAGACAGAAATATACAATGAAGAAAAGACAGTCTCTTCAATAAGTTGTGCTGGGAAAACTAAACCACTACATGTAAAAGAATGAAATCAGAACATTCTCTAACATCATGTAAAAAATAAACTCAAAATGGACTAAAGACCTGAATGTAATACCAGATATTATAAAACTCCTAGAGGAAAACGTACACAAAACACTTTGACATAAATCAGGGCAACATGTTTTTGGATCCATCTCCTAAAGCAAGGGAAATAAAAGCAAAAATAAACAAATGGGACCTAACTAAATGTAAAAGCTTTCCTGAACAGCACAGGAAACCATCAACAAAATGAAAAGACAAACTACTGAATGGGACAAAATAATTGCAAATAGTTTGACCGATAAAGGATAAATATCCAACATATATAAACACCTCATACAACTCATCAAAAAAACAAAACCCGATTAAAAAATGGGCGATAGACTTTTTTTCTATGCTTTGTTTTTTAAAGTGACTTGTAAATTTCTTTTTATGTCTCCTGTCTTTTTGTTATTTAGATTGTTTTCTCTGCTTGCCTTCACATCCAGATTTATTTCCCTCTTAAAGTATATCTGAGCATACTTTACACATGTATGGCAAAAACTAGGACATACTATTTGTGTTTAGTAGTCAAACACAAACTAAAGTAATGAAATGGGAAGTCAGATTTATATTGAATTATTCTGCATTTCATTTGTAAGATAGCTAATTTTTAAAACTGATCATTGCATCACTCAAGTTTCTGGCAGGAAACAGATGGCACCCTCAAATGGGTAACTGAACAGACTTTCCAAAGATGTGGTCAGATTTATTCAAGTAAAAAATAATAATAATAAATTAAAAAAAAAAAAAAACAACCCAAGATGGTGCTGCCATTCTCAAGCGCTGGCAAGAAGAGGGTGAACTGTTACCACTCTCAGGACTGAAGGGAAGAGGGACCCAGAAAGAACAGAGAAGTGGTGCTTAATAAGCATCTTCAGCCTTTGGTGGAGAGATGCAACTGATCTGAGGCTGCCTGCTAAGAAGGAGCCCAGAAAATAGGAAATGTGATCTCACGCTCCTCCTGCACTCAACTCCAATTATCTATCTGTGCTTCCCATTAGCTAAATCAAACTAGAAGGACATAAGATGCAAGGCAGAATGGAGAAGGATGGAAGGAGGATCTGGAGGGACAATAGGAAAATATCCAGCAAAATGGATTATCAACACAAAACGTCATTATCTTTTGCTATTAGTTATAGCAAAGTCTGCTTCTAATAATCTATATCCTTTAGAATACAGAGCAAACGTATTAAGGCAGCAGCTGTAATGAGCTATAAACAGGGCTGTCGTTCAGAGTTGCCCTAATTTTAATATAAAATACAAGTTATTTCCAAGTAGGATTAATATATTCAGGAGTTCATTTTTTTTTTAACAGTTAACATCATCACATTGGATATTTCCACCTTAAAAGGCACTTAGGAAAATGACTACAAACAATTATTAATGGATGCATGATAAAGTACATGGAAGCACAGAATAATAAAGAAGTAGAAATATTCAAGAGTTAATCTGATAAATCTATTAACAAATGTTGCAAATTTGACAAGTATTTATTGTGAATCAGACAAAATTATGAAGATACATGTTTAAGCAGGCTAGGTAGACAAAGTCTGCAAAAGACCAAAGGAACCCCATCACTCATAAAACATTATGTATTTCAGAATGGAGCTTGGAAATAAAATTCGAGTCAGACATACTCTTGAGATAAATTAATTTAAAATGTTTAATGTCAGATGAATAGAAAGGAAAAAGCACAGGCCACCCAGAGAGAAAAATAATAGAAGAGAAGGAGAATTAAAGGCAAATTGGTCTTTATATGTTTGTGTTAGTTATACTGGCCTAGAGCTTTTAGCTGTTTCCTGATATGTGACACAAGACTGACAACAATTATTCCTATTTTTTTTTATTGCAAGAGGTTAGAGACTATTTTAGAAATTCTCTCTTGATCACTGAACCTACTATCCAAAGATTCCTCACATCTGTGGGTAAAAGTGGTAGGTATTTGCACCATCTGCTCAACATGCAAGTTCCATAACACCCTGCTGATGAGACTTCCCCAGGATGGATGGGTAGAAAATGTCAAACTGCTGTAAAAGACAAGCTTACTCTGGATTTCTGGCTTATTTTGGTAGTAACAGTGCTTAAGCAACACTAGTTTATGAACCACTATTTGAATATTATTGGGATATACCAGAGAGACAATACAACTCCCTAATGTATTTTTAGTTAGGATTGCTTTTGGCTAAGAGTAAAAGAAACAGTAGCCAAATAATCTAAAGTTTCCAGAAAAAAGAGATCAATGTCTTCAGAAATGTCTCCCACAGAGATGCTGGAATTAAACCCTTAGTCGGGTAAATAAAGGAAGTAAGATTTAAAACAACTTCCTTTCTCCCCTCAAAAAAAACCTCAAAAAAATAGAATCTCAAAGTGTTACCAACTTTCACAAAATGTTTAGTCTTTTCATAAGAATATTCTTCATCAAATTCTCAGTACAGTCCAAAACCTGAAGTTATCCTCAAGGAATTGGTTACTACTAACACTGTAGGCGCAGCAGGGAGTTTTGCATTGTATTAATATAACTAGAGTCACGCATATTAATCATTAGTCAAGTTAATTTTCAGCTTTCTATACACTATTTGATAAAGTTTTTTTGAACCAGTTATCAAAACCTGCAAGAGGAATCATTTGTACCATTTTTATGCGTCCTCAGAACAGTCACATATAGTGATTTGACTAGTGAATTGTACAGAAAGAGGCAAACAGTGGCTTATCTCATGCTCTTCAGTAACCGTATGAGACAGGCTGGGACCTGGGACCCTATACTGGAGTGCCTGCACCTGGACAAACCAAGTCTCCTCGAGCAACAGAATACGGAGAAACTACAAGGGACTAAAAATAACTGCAAGCACCCACAGCTGGGGCACTTATGAACCGTAAGATACAAAAGGCCACAAATCAACTGCCATTTCTGGGATGCCAAGAGCAAAGGCAAGGTTCTGTGCATGACACCTGTGCGTAGCACCACCTGGGGGTGTGCAGACCACCTAAGCCACCCCTCTGCTCTGACCTACGGATCTGCCCCTATCCTCACCCCATTTAAGGAACCATCCCGCCCTCCTTGGGTAATGAGCAAGGATACCTGTTTCTTGTTTTTGCTCCCTAGTGCTGCCTGAATTCTTCCCCTGGCCTCTTATCAATTTCTATTGATTAGAGTCCAAGGACCAGAGCCAGTAACACAAAGACCACTTTAAAACAGGAATAGAAAATTAACATGAAGCCAAAGCTTTTCATTTTTCTCCTATCAAATACAAAATTCATTTTTTTTACTCTGCTGGGAAATCACAACAATTAAATGTAAAGAGATTAAAGTAGACTTGTTAAATTAGATTATTTCACATTGACATCATTGTCAAGAAATAGTCATCATTTTCCCTGAATCAGCAAAAGGTGATGCAAATATAAAAATAAGCTGTTTTATAAGTTAAATAGATCTTTAAGATTTAAATATCCTTTTATTCTTTATAGTACCCAAAAATGCAGGGTACTGACTGAATTTGTGGATTGAAATGGACACAAAATCTTAAGTAAATAAAACTGATCTTAAAGACTGGATACTCTCTTTTATAAAGTCTCCCCTCAAATTCTGAAATAAAAGGCAAAATTTTTCATTATTTTTGACATCAGCTATTTCTAAGATCCGGCTCTTCGTTTGCTCTAATTTCTTGGCACACACAGCATCCCACTATAGAGTATGGTCTGCAATAACTCACATTTTCTCTATCACCTTAACAGAGATCATTTACAATAATTTAAATAGATTCCAAAGATTTACCTTGCATATTTATCTGAAGTGGGAAAATAAACAGCTTGATGTTACCTTATACTTCTATCAGACACGATTTTTATATTAAATGTTATTTACCCTCAAATTTATCCCAGTGCACAAAACAGTATCTGGGATCTAGTTTCTGTTACCTCAACTCTGAGATAATCTTTCTAAGGCTGACAATGATCTCCAGGTGGGCAATTCTTGATCCCTCTAGTTACTGACTCTGTCTACCATCCCTTCTAGAAATAAATGTCTTTCTCATTAATCACGACACTCCTCCCTTGGCTTGTCTCCCTGCCTCTGTGAAGTCCCCCATCAGACTCCTGTGTGGTATACGGGTTAAGTGTACAAAGGCAGGAATCAACAGCTTACTGTAAATTCTGGCTCCAGCACACATTACATCTACATCATTGTGCAAATTAATTTCCAGATGCCTCAGTATACTCATCTATAAATATAAAGGTATCTCCTGTTAGTGAGTTCTTATTACCCAAGTGGAGAATATAACTCATCACTATTTGTTCTTTGTGTAATACTCTTAACTAATCACACAAATGCATTAAGTAATGAACACTTTTGATATAAATATACCATGTAATTAATGCATCACAGTGTATGGATAGAATTGATCATTGTTAAATCTCGGTTAAAAGTAAGTGGGGATTTATCTACTAGCCTTCCAACTTTCCTGCATGATTGAAGTTTTTACAATAAAATGTATTAAAGTATTGATTCACAATTACAGATTTAATCAATTTTCTCAGCATTTAACTAAAAATCACAAGACCACCATACATAATATCGATATAGTATATGATATATATCAGGTTTCTCTAAGTGGTAATAGACCAAAAAAAGACATAATATCTAATTTTACAAAATGAAAAGAATAACCTGAACACTTAAACAAAAACTGCTTTTAAAATGGCTAATACAATTATTTAGTTTGTTATTTTCTTTTATTCTTATGTTCATTCTTTCCCCCCAGGTTACCTTTCTAAGGTATTCCATAATGTTACTATCTTAAATTCTTTTAGAGTTTCAACAATCTTATCAGATCCTAAACAAAAAGGGATAAATTTTTACAAAATCCAAGGTTACAGGATCTGGGTCAGTACAGGAAAATAAATTTGTAGGGAAATCTCACCTATTAACATAGCTGCAAAAATTCTAAATAAAACATAAGGAAACCAAATCCAACAATACCAATAAAAATAATTCTTTATAACTTAGAAAGGTTAGCCTCAGAAGAGCAAAGATAATTTAATACTATAAAATCTATTATTATAGAGCATAACACTGATGGATTTAAAGCAAAAAAGTAGAAAATATTTTACACATGCCAAAGAATAATTCAGTTAAACTCAGTTTCCATTCATGATTATAAAAATGAACAAAAATTCTACAAGCTAGGATTAGTAGTTTACTCAATTTAAGTACCTAGGAGAAAGGAAAAGAAATGTGATAATTAACAAGCAAAATTTAGATTTATCTGAAAAGCCAGTAACAATGTAAGGATATCCATATTATTGCCACTATCCAAGATTCTGTAGGTAAACCTAGCCAACAAAAATATTTTAAAAAAAGGAAAAAAGGGACAGTATGTTTATTTGAAAAATATCTACATAAAAATCTCAGAAGAATCTGCACATACAAAATATGTATTACATTCAACTACAAGTTTTATGAATAAACAATACAGCAAAATTAGTGACATGGGTTTCAATTCCAGAAAAGATGACTAACATAGGCTTTGGGTCCTGTCTTTAAAAGCAGCTTTGTAGAGCTAAGAAGGAAACTTGAAATCCAAGAAATTATAAGGCAAGACACTATGAGCTAAGCTCCCGTGGGAAAGGAAAGGCTGTTATGCATTGGTGTGCATATGGGTAGAGAAAGAGGTAGCTAACCAGTGTGGCTCTGAGAAAATCAATTAGTAAAAAGTAGTTTGAGTTATGCCTTCTTAACTATAAGTCAAGGAGGCAACAAAAAGAAAATTAGCAAAGGTACAGAAGCTTTAAACAATATAATATGATGGACACAAAGAATTCTGCATTCAACCAGAAAACTGCATTTTTCTCAAGCACCAAGTATGATTTCTAGAAATTCTAGACTGAAGTAAGTCTTCAATTACAAACAGTAGGTAATCTACATGAGTAGATTATAGTCCTGACATCAAAACAGTTAAATTAGAGAACTATAAAAAAATAAATTAACATTCCATACACTGGGAAATAAAAAAACCTAATACTAAGTCAACTGTGGATCAAAAAAGAAATAATGATAGAATTTCACAAATATTTAAAACTAAATGATAGTAAAGACATACCTATAAAAACTCATGAGGTGCAACAAAAGCACTTCAGAGGAAATGTTAAACCCTTATATCTAACAAACAAAAGCTAAAATTAATTAGCTAACGTAAGATAAAAGAAAAGTATCAGCCATACTCCCAAAAAACCGGAAGTAAAGAGAATTTTTAAGAACAGAAATTAATGATATGCAGAATAAAATGTGAGAAGGGAAATCAACAAAGCCAATATGCTCAAAATTATTAAACTTCAAAAAATTCAAATTAGAACCACAATTAAATTCTATTTCACTGTAACTAGTATGGCTAACATTTTCTTAAAAACTGACAGTACCAGCTTTTGTAAGGTGTGAAGCAATGGAACATTTATAAGTTACAGAAAGGAGTGAAAATAAGATATAGCCACTTTGGAAATCTACTTGCACCTTAGGAAGTTAATCATATACCTGTCTCTCGACCCAGAAATTTCATTCCAAAAGAAACAAAAACAGTATTTCAAAAGGACATGTACAAGAATGTTTACAGTAATCGTTATTCATAATAGTCCCAAGCTGGAAACAACCCAAACATCCATCAGTATGAGAATGAATAGACAAATTGTGTTATGTTTATATAACAGGATTCTTGTCAGTAATTAAAAAGCAAACTAACGCTACATGCAACAAAAATAATACATTGAGTGAAAAATATTATGCTGAATGAAAGAAGCCAAACACAAAGGGGAACATACTACACAATTCCATATACAGGAAGTTAAGGAACAGGCAAAACTATTACATGATGAAGACTATGGTGGGGCAGGGCTAGAGTAGGGATTACAATGGAAATGTTAAATTCTGGGGTTGGTAACGTGGGTGCATGTATGTATCAAAACTCAAGGTAGCAGACTGCATTTTCAAAATGGTACAGTATCTCCCATACAGTATATCATTCTGCAATGTGACCTTGTCACTCCTCACAAGAGATGGAACCTAATTCACTCTCCCCATGAATCTGGGCTTAATTAAGGGACTTGCTTGATTAACAGAGTATGGCAGAAGTAATACAAAGCTAAGCCATGAAAAAAAAAAAAGCCTCGCAGTCTCCTGAAGTCTCCTGGAATGTTCTCTCAGAGTCCAGCCACCATGCTAAAGGCCAGCATCGCACGGAAAGCCACGTGTAAGTGCTTGGGTTAATAGCTCTACCTGACCACCCAGCCAGGCTTCCTAGTGACACCAAACAGCAACTGCCAGCAATGGAAGTGAGCTATTTTGGATGTTCAACCCAGTCATGGCTGCAGAAGACTAGAGCCTCAGCTGACATCTAATTGAAATCACAATCGAGAACACCAGTAATTACCCAGCTGTGTACAATCAACTCCACAACCACAACCAACCCCAATAAAAATAAGATTAAGAGAATATATTGTATTAGAATTAGATTTAGTGACATAACAGAACTAAAAATGACAGCAGCTCAGACAAGATAAACCTTTTTTTTTAAAACATCAGAAATACACGTCTAAGTCCAAAACTAGACAATTTAGTTTATTTGTCACCTTCAATCATAAAAAAAACTAAGGCTCCATGTAAATCACCCTTTCATGGTTGTTGTCAGGCCTTACCCTGCTGCAGGCTGTTTACCAGCTCAACCAGCATCAAAGCACTGGGGAGGCACTATTGGTCACTAAATGCTATTGACTCCTTTCTTCAAAGCAGCTGTTAAGTCTCCTTTTCATCCCTTCCTCCATTCTCCTAAATCAGGACACCGTTACTTTTTCCCTAGATTAATACAGTGACTTCTTATCTTCCAGTCTCCAGCTCTCTCTCCCTCTACTCTGCTCTCACCTTTTACATGACTGCCTAAGTAACCACTCCAAACATACATTTCCCGATGATTTCATTCTTCCCCCAGCCCCACTGCTGTCGAACACAAACACAGGGAGGCCAAACAAACCAAAAACTTCGGAGGAGCGTGGAGCAGAGAAGGGTTTATTGCAAAGGCCTTAAGGGGAAGGAGCAGCTCGTCTGAAAAGGCTGAACTCCCCTAAATAGTAATTGCTTGCATCTGCTCTCTGGGACTCAGAGAAGGTCCAGGAGACTCAAAGCTTTTTACCTACAAACAAGAAATGGGGGACACAGAAAGGCTTTTTTGTACTCAGGAGGGTCCCACAGGGTCCTGCTTAGTTTCAGCATGAGGGCAAAGGTGAGGAAATATAAAGCCATGCCCCTTTTGGAAAAAGTTAAAAGACTAAAGATGTTTAGTTTGTAAAAGACAAGTATGGGCGATGGGGTATCATTAATGCATCTTAAGTATGAAATCTTTATACGTATTTTTAAGAACTCCTCTCCCATTTGGGTTGTACTTCTTTAATCTGAGGAGAGATGTATACATTTTTTTTCCCTTTCTTTCTTCCCTGAATTTCTCCAAGGCAGAAAGCTGGAACTGCCTGCAATCACTGGCTTTTTCCTGACTTAAAAAGACAACAAACAAACAAACAAAAAGTTCATTGAAGAAATGAGCCTGGGCGCCCTGTAGAGAGGACTCAAACTCCTGGGATTGTGGAAGTGTCACTGGAAAGAGACCCACACCTGTACAGGGGCTAACCTACTTTCTTTTCCACAGCATGATCAGTTCATCAATGCCCACAGCTCTACTGGTTTAACAGAAACTAAAGGTGAGGGCCACTTTTAAGCAAAACCGCGGAACCAGTGCAAGCCAGAAAGGCCTAAGACAGCAGCAATCAACTGACCTGAACGAGTTCCAGCCTGACCAGGAGGGCAGCACCTGCCCAAATGAGACCCAAACCAACTGAAAGTTGCCTTTGTCTCATTACCGTGCTAAGTCTCCTCCCAGAGGAGGCACTTGCACTTTGATTGGCACAATTAATGCCACATGCAAAGGGGGCCCAAAAGCTTGCGCATGCGCCGGGGCTGCTTCTGCAACTCACCAAAGGTAGGCCAAAACAGAGGGGACCATATAGATACAAAATGTGTCCTAATGCCCCGCAGTGCCCCTCCAGTGCTTTGTTGATACAGAAGCACCCAAGACCTTTGTATAAGCCCAGGACAGAGGCAGGCCTAATCAAAACTAAGACTGAATATTCAACCAGCCAAGCAGAGCAAAGGCTTGGAGGGTACATAGTCAATTTAAAGTAAGTAGAGTATTTTCTGCACATGTAAGTCCATCAACTATGACTCATAACTACTTCATGTTTTTAACTTTGTAGCAGAAAACCAAGTAATGGATATTTTTCCAAAATCATAAATGTAAATATAATCCATAATTAATATGAAATAGCAATATTCAAAATACTGAAAACTGCAGTGTTTAAAGTATTCACCTATGATTTAGAAAGCCCAGGACAATGAAAAGTCCCACTAGAGTTTAAATATGAACTATTTCCATTCATTTCGTATTAATCACTTATTTAGTCAGGAAAATTGCAATCAGCTGATACTTAAATGGTAGTTTTGTTCTGACTTGGTTAGGTATCTTAAATCTCTTTTACTCACTGAATCGATTTCAATCTAAAATGGAACCAGAGAATCTCACACTTGCCCTCAGGAAAACAAAACCTAAGAACTCCAAAACTGATTTCCTATAAATGTCTGACTTACAGAAATCCGGGATTTATCTCCTGACCAGTAAGTATCTACCAGGAATCTCTTCCCATCCTTAAGTCAGTGAACTTACTGACCAGACTCTGGCTGGACTTCTCCCTCTTTGGACCTCCTCTGCTTAAATACAGCCCACCCCAAACCCTCAACGGACTCACCTGTGGCTTGCTGTGGTTTGTTTCCCAAACTGCAATTCCTCTGCTATTCCCAAATAAATTCAATTTCTGATAATTCCAGCTTGCCTCAGTTTACCTCTTTATTTAGTTTTGACACCCACCATAGGAAGCCATTTGGCTTTGATGCAAACTACTCATGTGATGAATGGTTTGTGAAGGAATTGCAGAAATGGATGTAATTGTCCATGAATTCTTTTATTGGATTTCTCTTATGTGCCAGTGCTTTATGTTTACAATACTCAACAGAAAATATGGCCTGGCATACAGCAGGTGCTCAATGAAAGTTTTTTATTATTAAAAAAATACAGTATGAAATAAACTATATACACAAATACACATACATATGAACTAGAAATAAAAGGGGGTTTTTTTTGTTTGTTTTTTTTTTTTTTTTTTTTTTACTGTTTTTGACCATTTTCAACACTACCAAATGGTACTCACACTGTTCATTTTAAGCAGCTGTCATTTAGGAAATTCAATTTGGTTCAGTTTTCACAAAAATAAAAGTTCCAATGATGTTTGAGGTCCCCCTGTTTGCGAGACACAAAGACAAAATACGGTCTCTTAAAAAATCTAGAGAAAAAGGACTGGCCTGTAAAACAACATTATAGTATTTCAAGACAGTGAACTCCAATACAGGACTCCAGGTGATATGCGGGGAGGTGCCCAAGAAAAATATTTCATCAAAAAAGACAGTCTATAAATAAATGTATGACAGCATCTAGCAAATAATCAAATTTAAATTTAAGTATGAATTAGACACATTCCATATCTATCTTGCATAGACCCAGAATTTTGTGTAAGTTTTTAATATTAATCCCTAGTATTTTTTTTTAAGCTCCAGTAAAAACAAGGTTGGAAAGGTATACTTTAAAAGAATTTCTGAGAACGAGACAATATTAAAATTATAATAAGCCTTCGTGTAGATAACACACACCAGGGAATACAAGATTTAGACCGCTACCTTAAGGAAGGAGCAAAGGTTAGTTGATCAAAGACAACTAAAAAGATAGAATCCATTCAGCTATATTGTTCAGATAAGGTAAATAAGGGAATCCCACCATCGCCTTACCCACTCCTAGAAACTTTTCCTGATAGGTAACTTGTACCCTTTTCTCAAGATTAATTGTTTTAAAAATGCTTTTATTTCACACCCTCAAGGACCCTCCCCTGCCCCCGCCCCCGCCGCCACCCCCACACTTCTCCAAAAGTTTTTGAAGTACAAATGAGTCTGCGGGGCCAGGGGCAGGAGGGTGGAGAAGGGGCAGAGAAGGGAGCCGCAATTTCACCAAGTATAGAAGGACTTGAAAACGATCCAGCGAGGCAAGCGGCATACTGAATTAAGGAATTACGGGTTACCCGAGAAAACAAGAAAGCCCTAGCCCAGAAGAAAATAAAAGAATTCTCCTACTGATAGCAATGAGAAAGTTCCCCCACCTCTTTTAGTCTCTCAAGCAAAATGCTAGTTCCCTACCGAATAAAACTGGTGGCTGATCCCGCACCTTCTCCCTCATGCCCCTGCAGGAGTGTTTCCACGAGACCGCCTAGATTCTTAGGAGAAACCTGCATGGCGGGCCTGGGCTCGGGGCGCGAGTAGTAAACGCTTCTTCAAATAGCCAGAGCTACGCAACCCTAAGGTAGACCACTCGGTGCTCCCATTTGTGGGGCTCTGTAGGGCTCCGGGTTGCCCCGGCATGGTGAGTGTGGCAATAACCTCAGCTCTCAAGTCATCAGAAGCAAGACCCAGTAGTCACTCACCGCGGGGCTCGGGTCGCTGCGGACTGGTACTGGTTGCTAAGCACGCTGTGGGCGTGGCCCTAAGGAGCCGGAAGGTTGCTCTCTTTAGAGTCTCCTGACCCGGGCTTAGCCAATCAGGACCTTCCACCTTGCCCTCTCCGCCCTCAACACAGCTGCGTTCACTTTCGAACGAATACAAGTAATAATGTGTGAAAGAACTTTATTAGCTTTAAAATAGTCATAATGCACATGGTTATGATTTGTTTTAAATATTGTGCATACGTTGGATATCCGGCCAGCAGCCGCGGCAAGCGCAGTAGCAGTGCTTCAGTGTCTCCTCAGTGTCTAAATGCCTCCTCCAAAGCCTCGCGCCCCACCACCCTAACGGCGAAATAAAATTTGAATTAAAAATTAAAATGAAACCAGTATGCACGCTATTCAAAGGTACCTATATCTTTTACTCAAATTGCTGTTCTAAAGCCCCTTTGACAAAGAACTCCAGGCCCGCCAGCGTCCCCCACAATTAGGATAACGGATAAACAAAGCATCCAGGGTGTTCTATATGTTCTAACTACAAGGGGGCGAATTTAAACCAAAAAACAATGCGTAATTCTAAAGGATTTAAATTAGGTAATTTTATGGTAGTATCCAATAAAATTACTTAATTTAAATCCTTACAAAATTTGTGTCTACTAACGGGCGAGCAAATTCAAATATTCTACAAATGTTCACAAAGGTTTTACTGAAAGCAGTCCTGATTAAATTCAAAGTTAATACGCAGGGATTGTCCAGGTGAAATAAATTGCCTTAAAAAAATTGAGAACTTCAAAAGAGAATTTAAGTTTGATGAAATGTATCAATCCTGAATTATTTCTATTCATAATAAGCACCAAATAGCCTTTTAATTTTTTTACTACACTTTGATATTTAAAACAGAAATTATTGGTCCAAATGCGTAGAATGTACCAAGAGTGAACTCTAATATAAACTATGGATTAAATTACAACTCTGATTGGAGATGTTCATAATGTGGGAAGCTATCCATTGGGAGGAGGGGTGGGTGTAAATGGGAAATCTCTCTACCCTCCTCTTAATTTTGCTGTGAACCTAGAACTGCTCTAAAAATAGCAATAATAAAGACTTCAAAAATAATTTATTTTTAAATAATAGGGATTTTTTTTAAAAGAAATTACAATATCTGATCCCAGGCTTCTCTGAAACACATCCCTTCTAATCACTAAATTGAGGGTAAGAACAAAAGTGAAATTGAGAGAGACTATCAAAGATATTTCTTAGAAAGCAGATTCTAGAATGTCAACACACATAGAAAGCATTTCAAAAGGACAGAAAATATTAAAAATATTAAAGGATTATTAGGGAGGAAAACCACTGTGATCCAAAAAAGAAAAAAAGACTTGAGACAGCAAATCAAGAGTACCATTATATTTTAAACAAAATGAATATGTAAAGACTGCTGCACTTAAAAATAGCTTGGTGGGCTTCTTTTTTAAAATTTATTTCAAAAGATCTAGGAAAAATGTTAAAACCATAAAAAATACAAACTGTTAAACAGGTAAATCTGAAAGGAATAGAAAGCAGGTTGTTTAAAAAAAAATCATCATAATAAAAACAACAAATCAGTTGATTCTACAAAGCATTTAGAGAAAAAAGTAGCTACCCAAGAATTCTGTAGGGAAGATAACTAAAGGACATTCACAATTCTTCTACTTTACTTACACTGTAAGATTAAACCATTCAAAATAAACCAATCAAAGGACAGATCACTTAGACTTTAATCAAAATTAACTAAAAAAATATTAAAGTTGGAAAGAACTGATGTTGAGCCCTAAAATAAAATGAACCTAAACAATTTAATTTTTCCTTGGCCACAAAATGAAATGGCCAAAAAATATTTCAAAAAAGATGATATATCTATAGTTTAAATAATCCAAGTTAAAATAATGAAGTGTATAGAAAGCAGTGAGACATCTACCAATTTTTACAAAGGAGTATAAAATAAAGATGTTCCACTATTGTGGGCTGGGGGAATTTAGCTAGACCCTCAATTCACACTATACACGAAACAATGGATCTCAACAGATAGAAATATATAACATGTTTTTGGAAGAGAACACACTTAGAGGCATAAATATAGACCTAAGCAAATAGAAAACCATGAATTCTTAGAGAAAATATTTCATAGAACAACAACAAAAAAAAAACTAACCTCTTAGGGTTACCATACAAATTTTATGTGAGGACACTTCAAATCTCAAAGTGTGTGTGTGTGTGTGTGTATGTGTGTGTGTGTGTGTGTGTGTATGTGTGTGTGTGTGTGTGTGTGCATGTCTCTTTGTGTCTGTGTGTGTTTTAGGACAGTGAAGAGGAAGAATGAAATGATTTTAAAGTTCATCTGAAAAAATTAATGGCAGGATAGCAAAAACATTATGAAGAAGACAAGCACAGGAGGGCTTACTACATATTAAAACTTAACTGTGCAAACTGTTTATTGGTCCACATATATACTTTAAAAATAAAATATTTTAAGTATCTTCAGATTCCATCCTTGAAAATGGTAGTTGCATCACAGTACCTAATACAGTGACTGGAACATAGTAGGTGCTTAATAAATAGTGCTGGGTGAATTCTTGAACAGAAGAGGATAGTTTGATTTTATCCTACAAGCTGAATTCATTCAGTGTCAGAATTTCTAAGTAAGGCATTAATATAAATGAATGACCTGCTTGTTCTATATCTTTGTTTAGCAAGTCTTCTCATTCTATGTCAACCCTTAAAAACTGTCAAAATAGTCTATTTTTCACTTATATTTTGACTCAAGTCTAAGTGAATAAAGATTGGACCCAAAGATATTTATTAAACTATTTCATGATTATAAATATTTCTATCATATGATTCCTTTCAAGAAAACTCTCCTTCATATCTATTTACTAAGAAAAGAAGTAAAACAGTTAATCTATATCATTCTATTAATGATTGTATGAAAATGTTTCTAATTATTAATTTTTGATAATTAAAATATATTCTACCTATTGTTATATAATGGTTTAATTTTGGTGATTTTAAAATATCAACACAAATTGTTTGATAATCCTCCCTTCTAAAGATGAAGCCAAATCCCTACCCCTTGAATATTGGGTTGGATTTAGTGACTTACTTATAGAGGATAGAATGTGGTAGGAGTGATAAGGTGTGATTAGGTCATAAAAGACAGCTTGTCTTCATCTTTGCTCTCTCGCTTGGAT
Source organism: Camelus bactrianus (assembly GCF_048773025.1). Lineage (NCBI taxonomy): Eukaryota > Metazoa > Chordata > Mammalia > Artiodactyla > Camelidae > Camelus > Camelus bactrianus. The sequence continues at coordinate 77,653,390 of NC_133541.1, forward strand.
CATTTGCCCTGTAAGGAGCCAGATGTCTTGCTATGAGAACACTGAAGAAACTCTGTAGAGAAACCCATGTGGCAAAGTGTTGAGATCTCCTGATGACAAACCAGCAAGAATTCCACAATTAGCTGAGCAAGTTATCTTAGAAGTGGATCCTCTAGTCCCAGTCAAGCCCAGCCAAGTCTAAAATGACTGTACCCCAAGTTGAAGTCTTGACTGCAACTTCCTGAGAAACCTTGAGCCAGAACCACTAATCTAGGCCACCCTCAAATTCTTGAACTACAGAAACTATGAGATAATAAATGTTTTAAGCTGCTTGATTTGGGGGTAATTTGTTAGGCCAAAACAGATAACTAATACAAATATTATAGTTACTCTCATAAAACACATGTTGGACATTTTTTTTAAATGTTAGAATTTCATGTTTTAATTTCTGTGTTGTGACTTTCTCAAATTAGTTTGAAACTATACTCTCTGGACCATTTCAGCATCATTCTTTTAGAAAGAGTTTGAAGAACTATAGGATGGCAGGACCTTGATAGTGCTCTAGAGACTATTGATTAAATGCCATGAACAGATTTAGTAATCTACAAAGAACTTTATTGCTGTATCCCATAATTAAATCTATTAACTTTTCTGAAGTAATTTTTCTTCTGAGCCAAAAAAAAAAAACAAAAAAAACCCTATCTTAGAACAATGAAAATGCAAAGTAAACAAACAAACAAAAAACAACTCATGGGAAAACCTACACCCAGACATAACATATATCCTTTTATTGTGTAGCTTTTATTTTTACAAAAGTGAAACGCTGTGCATGTTTTTAATTTAACATGGACATATTCATTTGTCATTTAATATCTATTTTTAATGTAATCTTTAAACATGCTGACTCTAGCTCTTCCCACCTTCTTCACCACTACCACTCAATTAAATTACTACCACATCTTATCTCAGCAGCTTGTAATCACCTACCAAGTCTACCAAGTAAAGGAGACTTTCACTTTTGCCCCATACAGAAGCCAGGTTGATCCTTCTAGAACATCATTAGGATCACCTCACTCTACTCTTAAACACAACTAGTTTTTGCCCATCACCAACAAAGCTCTGCAAAATGTGGTTCCTACCCTCCTTTCAGCTCTCAGTGAGCCCCTTGCTCGCTGGCTACCAAGCTTGTCATCAGGACCTTATACTTAGTTCTACCATGAAAATTCTTCTCCTAGATGAGTCATACTTCATTTAGGTCTGTTTAAAGATCACTTACTCAGAGAGGACTTCCTTGACCACCCAATCTAAAACCTCTGTCTCTATCACTTAATTTTTAAAATATAATACATGTCATTATGACATTGCATTATATATTTGTTTCCAACAATGCTGGGACTTTATCTGGTATATTTACACCCTATCTTCATTGCTTAGAATAGTATCTGGCACAGGTGGGTGTTCAATAAATATAATTTGATTAAAGGACCATTTGGATGTACTATTTTAATTAATAATTAATGAATAATAATTGCTTTTTAGAATCCTGACAATCCTATTAGGATCAATTCTATCATGAACATGTGCATTAGTAAATATTTACACCTTATATTTGTTTCCTTAGATTTAAGTCAAAAGATACGATCATTTTTATGGTTTTTGATACATACTGCCAAAGAGCCCTCCATCAAAAACCTGTTATATTTTTGCATCACTCCAAAAATGAGAGTTACTTTTTTCTCACTTTGCATAATAATGTACATTCCCCTTTTAAACACTATCATTTTTATAGAGAAAAATTTGGTTATTATTCAAATTTGCCATTCTTCAATTACTAGGGGGCAGACATTTGTTCATATAACTGATCCATTTGCATTTCTTTTTTAATAAACTGCCTTTTCATGTCCTTTGCTCATATTTCTACTGATTTTCCCTTACTGGTAAGAGCTTTTTTTTTTTTTTTTTTTTACAATAAAGTGATCCATGGTCCAAACTATGTTAAAATGTCATTTTCCCAGTTGCTGATTTGTCTTTAAATTTTGATTATTATGTTTTTAGTTTTTTGGTTAACACGTAGAAATTTAAATTTTATATGGTCAAATTGATTAGTCTTTCCCTACATGGCTTCTGACTTTGCTGTCAGTTTTAGAAAGTTTAAATATACTATTTGAAAAATACTCACCTATTATTTTCTTCCAGTATTCAATCTTTAAAAACTAAAGAAAAATTATATTACAGCAGAAATGCATTTGGGAGTAAGGTGTGAGGTGGGGCTGTTATTGTTTCCTTTCCTTAACTAGCTACCCAGTTGTTCTATTAATTCATCATTTCTCCACTAGTGTGGATGTAAAATTGTGAGATGCCATTGTTTTTATATGAAAACACACACAACACAAAGGCCTTTTTCTCCTTCTTTTAACAAACAATTAAGTTTTGGACCTGAGCCATCCCATTCCTAAGCAACACAGAAATATGCTTATTGCCATGTCCAGTAACTTGATTATTAGTTATCCAGTAATTCGGTATTAATACTCAAGTAACACAAGATACACTTAATAAGGGAACGACTCAATACGTGTGCCCAACCTACATTACAACTAAATTAAAAAATGCCATCCCATTCAAGACGAAGTTGATTATTACTTTAAAGTTCGCTTCGAAGTTTGAGAATAGTCCGTCAGGGTTCTCTTCCTAAAGCCCTCAGAATCCTGGCGCCCAGTGGGGAAGAAAGGACACAGGAAGAACCCATGTTAGGCTCCACCAGATCTAGGGGGAGAAATGCTGCCTGGAGAGCCCATGGAGCTGATAAAAACAGGTAGTAGGGGGCTCTCTTCAGAAGTCTTCAAAAAAATTTCAACTAGGGCCTCGATTTTGAACGATATCGTTTGGGATTTAAATTCCCTGCGCGATTTAGATGCACCGGGGCGGGGAGGGGAGAAGCTACAGAAAACTATAGTTGTTCTGTGGCCTCAGAAAAGCAAAATGCTTAATTCCTAAATTCTGGAGAGTAGTTTATATTGGGGGAGATGCGGGAAGGAGGAAAAGGGTACAGGAGGGGAAGGGGAGGGTTTTCTCCTGCGACGTTTTTTCCGAACGCTTGCTCTAGCCGTCCAAAGTACTTCGGGTTCACTGGGCCGAACCAGATCTCTCGATAGATTTTACCCAAAAGGCTAAGTGCGGAAGGCAAAGGTAGATGTAACGTTAGGGACACGCCGAAACTCTAACCTCTGACAGCTCCTTCGCAGCAGGCGGGGTACTAGCCCAACGAGGGAATAAAAGACCTAGGTCTAGGGCCTTTGTGTGGGGCCAGGCACTTCTGGCCGAGATCTGATTTCTGGCGTCAGCTCCACCCCCGCGTTATCTCCGTCTAGGAAATACCTTTGTTCGACCTCCACCCATTCAGGCCACACCTCTCATACCAATTCCTTTACATCTCTTTGGTACTGTGCTCTACTAACCTCACACTTTCCCACCTCCTCCCTAAGGGCAACAGTTACAAGGGTTACTGCCGCGTCTCCCTAGCAACCGTGTCTCTAATGGCCGCCGGAAGAGCCTACGATCACGTGCCCAGTGGATTTCCGGGTTTGCAACGTGAGTTCCGGTTGTCAGAATTTCCCCAGACGCGGCGAGTGCCGAGGAAGAGCTGTGCGGCCCGAGGTCGCCGTGGCCCCAGTGGTGGTGGGCTCCGGGTGGGCTCGCTCCATCCTGCCCCGTCTGCGATGCATCCGCGGCGCCCCGACGGATTCGATGGCTTAGGCTATCGGGGTGGCGCCCGGGATGAGCAGGGCTTTGGTGGCCCTTTCCCTGCAAGGTCTTTCAGCTCCGCGTCGGACCTGAGCCACTGGGTGACCACTCCCCCAGACATCCCGGGTAGCCGCAATTTGCACTGGGGCGAGAAGAGCCCGCCCTACGGCGTGCCCGACACCTCCACCCTGCTCGAGGGCCCCGCGGAGGAACCCTTTCCCGGCAGCAGCGGCGGCGGCAGCAGCAGCGTGCCCGGCCAGAGCAGCGGTGAGGGACGTGGGGCGCGAGGGGAGGCCGGGCGGAGTGCTGCGGGAGCCGCCGGGTCCTGCAGACCCCGGAAGCCGCGCGGAGGGTCCCGCCTCCCGGCCTCTCGGCCTATCGCGCGCCACACCCTCTGCCCTCCTTTAGTCCTCTGCCTCTCCGGCGGGCCTCCTCCCTCTTCCTCACACGAATGTTCTCTCCGGGATCACCTCCAAAAACGACACCTGCCTTAGCTGTGGGCTGCGCGGTAGGAATTTGGGAGGGTATTACATCCCATGACCTCAATCAAGAAAAAAGGAAATAGGATTGTTTACTGGGAATCATGGGAAAAAACACCTAACTGACCGGCAGCTCTATTTCCTTGATTTAAAATTAATCGATGGTGCCTTTGTGTTGTGGAAAGAGGCTTTTTTCCAGCATAGGTAGTCTTGCTCTTAAACCTGTCTCTACCACTCTTAAAAGCTGACTTTCTTGAAGTCTGTAATCTCTGTTTTCTCACCTTTAAGGTGTATATAAAAATAACTCAAGGTTTTATAAGTGTTAAATGAAATGAGGTGTGAGTGGTGCCTAGTACAGTAAGGAGTATAAAGTTGGCTAAAAATACTCCTTTCTTTCTTTCCATTTCCCATTTAATCCTAGTGGTTGTGTCTGTTTTCTAGATCCCCAAAGTATTCCTGTGTTTCCCACCACCTGCTTTCCTTTTCCTGACCTAAACTCCACTTAAGAGTAAAAGACACTGGGACATTTTCAAGATAAGACTTTGGAATCGAGACAGTTATTTTCTGTAGGGTGTCAGAAGACCTGTGTTTTAACTGCGACACTGTGACCTAGGTGTTCTCAACATCTGTATTCATAAAATGGAAGTAATGACTGCCTCTTCTCACTCTCCTGAAATTGTTAGAATAATAGATTATATCGTTTAATATTATGTATATTCTAGACACAAATTTTATCCTCATTTCTTTGATTTTTGACTTGGAAGTACAATAATATTTATTTGATTTGGGTTACTGGGAGGAATAGACTTTCAATATCATCGAGTGAGGATAGATGGAGGAGGATCAGTGACTTAACTCAGTGTCACACAGTTTTTTTCACTCTGGCTAGTTTTGTTTTTTTTTTCTATAGGTCCCAGAAGGATTCCTGGAAAGTTATAAATTAAATAATTCAGAGTGCATGTACGGTTGCTACACACAGTTACCTTCTTAGGCAGTAAAGGTGATGTTTTTAATTTTTTCATAATCTATGCTTGGATGGTTACAATGAGGAGGAGCTCTTAATAACCAGGGTTATATGGGGGATTTTACAGCAGTTAAGAGGCTGGTGAATGTTAAGTTTTCAAGGAGGATGGAAGCGGAGGTTTACAATAGTAAACCTTATCTTCTGGAAAATGTCAGTGGTATATTCTGTTAATACTAGGAGATGGCTTGTACACACACAAAAAAAGGAAGAGCTGAAAGGAGGAAAGTATCTTAATTGGGCAAAAGAAGCCTCTATCTGGCTTATACATTTTTCAAGGCAAGGGTGAACCAAATGGTTTCTCCAGAGACTGTTTACATGGCCTTGTTCTGACTGTCAAGAAATAGTGAGGGCATTACTTCATTCAGAAGAGCAGAGATGAGACAGAGGGACTGGAGAAGGGAGGAGAGAGAGAAAAGAGGATGAGAAAAAGTACCCCTTGTGAATACTGTATTATAGCTGAAATTTAATGTCTAGTGTCCTGGAGTTGTGATATTTCACCATTATGATTTTGAGCTTTTTAGTCAAGGAGAAGAAAAAATGTTTCTGTTTTGACATATGCATAGCAATTTTTCCAGCTGTAAACTCTTCTAATAAGGCTAGAGATATGCCATCAGCAGTAGCACATTATGTACACAGTAGCCTACCACAGAGACCTAACTAAGCAGCTACTATTAAAGTATTTGGGGAGAAAAAGAAGAGAGCCTTATTTACCCATTTCGATTACCCTAAGTGCTCTTTCAATTTAGTAATTTTCTTCTTTTCTTTTTGCTTGCAACTATTGGCTTAACATAGATGATCTCCACCAGCAACAGTGAATGACTAATTTTACAACATGGGAGATAAAGGTGGTACAAGTATCAGTCAGAGCCTTCTCTAGAAAAAATTGTATGGAAGTTGAAAACTGGGAGCCTTCAGATTCTACCTGCAAATGTGTTTGATTTGATCCTTGCAACATTTTAACACTTTTAAAAATAGTTGCCGATATCTTAAAATTGGAAGATACTATATAAAAATGAGACCATCTCTTTAGAAAAATCACAGCTTTGAAACACTGGGCTTACAGTCCCGTGTCGCAACAATGAACTGGAGCTGAAAAGCAACTGTACCTTTAGAAGGTCTACACCTTGCAGCTTGCCACAAGCCCTGATAGAACCCTTCACTCATTCAAATGGACTCCCTAGCCCCTATCAGAATGTGACTTTGGGACATGAAGTTTAAATGAGTATCATGTTAATAAAAGAAAATTTTTTGTTATTTTTACAGTAAGTCTAAATACTGGTTATGAGTAATCTTATTCCTTCTATTTTAGAACAGTTGAATAGATTTGCTGGATTTGGTATTGGACTTGCAAGGTAATGTTTTATGAAAAAATTTTTAATTCACTCTCTTATTTAAAGTTTTTTCTTTAATTTCTATAATTTATAACATTCAGTGACTAGTATTGTTTCCTTTAGATGGATTCTTTGAAACAGTAGATTAAATATTGAAAAATACTTGGCAGAACAAAATTATTAAAATCTATAATTTGATTTTTCCCAGTAAGGATAAAGAATAGTCATTTAATTTTATAATCACTAAATAATTTTGTAAGGAATATTTTAAGAACTTGTATCTATCCAAAGAATAAAATAAAATACAATCTTGTCTTACCCTCCAAAAAAAGTAGTTGTGTATTGAAACTTTTTCCTGAACATTCAAACTATAACAAGATATTTAGCAACATAGCATCTAGGTTTCACTTACATGGTCATTAAAATCCCTATAACTTAAGTGCAAAGTATGTCAAAACCAAAATTTATAGAACGGAGTTCATGAAGGGCAGATGACTCTTCTGATAGGAATATTGTTTCAGACATCCTCTGAAAGAAGGGGAAAGGGGCATTTAAATTGTTTAGGAAATGAGTTTTCTATATCAGGCATGCAAGATGTAGTTTCATCTTTACACTGTACATATTATTATCTATTGTTTCCTTTGCTTACCAGTTTGCAAATCTGGCTTTAGTTTTTTTCATGTTGAATCTTGTTATTGGCAGAATGATTTGCAAACATGTCCAGACATTTGAAAAGCTATTTTTTGCTTTTAAGAATAATGCATGATTCTTGAAGAATAAATTCAGATACATACACATTGTAAATTAAATTAAATACGTTGTAAATATAAATTATTATTTTTTAGTCTTTTTACAGAAAATGTACTGGCCCATCCTTGCATTGTTCTACGCCGCCAATGTCAGGTAAATACACTTTCTATGATTTTCTAAAAAGTAATCCTAACCCTGATTTGAAGTACAGACCTCAGATAAGTGTCTGAAACCATGTAACCATTATTCCATGTGAAGTGTACCAAAATCTGTATCAGTTCTCAAATTTTTTTGGTTTTTGGAAGCCCTTAAGTCTTAAAAACTATTGAAGTCTCCAAAGAACTATTGTTTATATGGATTAAATCTGTCAGTATTTGCCACTTCAGAAACCAAAATTGGGAAATTTTTAATATGTTTCTTTAATTCATTAAAATAATAAACTCATTAGACACTAATGTAAATAATATTTTTATGAAAAATCTCTATTACCTTTTTGAAAATATCTTTCATGTCTAGTATAATAGAAGACAGCCAGATTTTCACATCTGCTGTAGCCAGTCTGTTGCAACACATTGTTTTTGAAAGTAACAAGAAAGTCTGGCCTTAAATACATACCCATTTAAAGATGGGAGTATTTTATATCTTTTTCAGATAATTGGCAGATACTCTTCTTTGATACCACACCAAAACTCAATAAGTGATAATTTCTTAAAGGTTCTTTGCAATGTGAAATCTGAAACCACATCAATTAACTTTTTATACTCTGTTACATTAAAATCTATTGATCTATACTAAAAAAATGAAAAAAAAAGAGGACAGTAATTAACTGATCTACAAAATAGAAACAGACTTACAGACATAGTAACAATCTTATGGTTATGGGGGGAAAGGGGTGGGAAGGGATAAATTTGGGAGTCTGAGATTTGCAAATGTTAACCACTATATATAAAAATAGATAAAAAACAAATTTCTCCTGTATAGCACAGGGAACTATATTCAATATCTTGAATGAAAAAGAATATGAAAGTGAATATATGTATATATATGTATGACTGGGACATTATGCTGTACACAAGAAATTGACACACTATAACTGACTATACTTAAATTAAAAAAGAAAAGAAAAGAAAAAAAAATCTATTTATCTATACTGCATGTTGAATAGATTTTTTTTACCCATGCATGATTCTGTTATATCATGCATTGATTAATTGAAAAATATTTATTTACTGAGTTATATATAGATCTTCTAAATGTTATTTCATTTGATTTTATATTATCAAAAAATACCATCATTAAAACCACTACCAATCTCACCAGAAAAGTGCTTGAGTATTTCTAGGTTTTGGTTGGATATGTTTTCCAGAATTCTCATTTTTGCTTCTAAGCTCAAGTTTATCATTGGCAACAAATACTAATGTATTTTTTCAGTGAACAAGCCCACTTTGTTCATTATTTAAAAACATGTTTGTCCCAAGTGTGAATAACTATAGTCTGTTATTGTTTCCAGAAGAAATAGTGTTGCATGAAAAAAGTGGCTAGTTCAGCTTACAACCCCATCAGACAAGTTCTTTTCCTTATGATGCTATCTTCACTATGCAAATAAGAAAGATGATGTGTAGTCAAGAGTCAAGATTTTATAAAATTAATATATTTTACAGCTTCACCAAGGGCATTCTTTAGGGAAAGTGGCTTTTTCCTCTTTACAAGTGAGTCAGATGAAGAACAAAATAAGTACAAAAATGTGGTTTGGCACCACTGCCTTGATTCATGCTACAGAGTTAGCAATTTTACCCACCATTGCTTTTGCACTATTACTGAAAATGTCAGCACAGTGAAAAAGGCAAACGATGCCCTAGAATCAAGAAAATGATTTTGAACTTGTCGACCCCCTGAAAGGGTAATGAGGCCCTTGAAGGCCAGTGAGCCACACTGTGGCAGAAAGCTCCTATAACAGAACTTCTTAGAAAACTGAGTTAGAAAAGATACAAATGATTACAAATTATGCTGTTTATGTTTAGCACCAAAAAGTAAGCATATAGAAAGAAATAGCTATTTAAATAGCATGAACAGTGTATGCTCCCTAGAACAGTGACTTCAGACATACATTTTACATTGTAATCCAATGTATGCATTTATATGAGTAACTTAAAAAAACATTTTATGAAATAATACTTTCAGAATGTAGGACGCATTCTGATACTTTCTTCTTTATTATGGCACTTAATAAGTATTAGTTCTGACCCCCTTTACTGATTTCATAATTTACCAACTGTTTATAGCTTCTTATTGCTTGCCCTTGGGAGACACAAATTTGCTATTCCCTGAGTTCTTTGTGTTTCCTGTGTGTCGCATGAGCATTTTGCCACAGTGAATGTAATTCTACGGTTTAAGGAAACATAAATACCAAACCAGAAGGCCCTCTTTGTTGTCTGTTCTACATTACTGCGTATATTGTGCATTAGTCTTCACGGCTGCATTTGTATAACCAGACGTGCTGTACTACTAAGTTATTTAAAGCACTTCCAGGGTAATTTTGTTTATGTGTATTTTATGCTGACTTTCGAATTTAACTCTTGTTTATGCTATGACTCCACCTAATATCCTTCATGCCTTGTTATTCCTTGAGAAGACAATAACAGAATATAATCATGAAATATCTTTTCTACAGGTAAATTACCATGCTCGGCATTATCATCTCACTCCATTTACAGTCATCAATATTATGTACAGCTTCAACAAAACTCAGGTGAGAACTCACCTATACATTTTATTAAAGTTATTTATTTTATAATATAAATACCATTTGGCCTTAGTTGTAATTAAAGCAATAATAATTCTTTTTAATTTAGTTATTAAAAATACTGTAATAAACTATTTGTACTCTTGTCCTAAAACTTAACATGGTACCGACATCTTTTTGATGCCACTGAATAATCAGTAAATTCACACCTTTACCAAAATTAATTAAATATTAGGGATATTTAATCTATATTAGAAATACATAATTGGAGTGTTCATTTTGGCCTAAATGTAGACTACCTGTCAGATATTAAAATAATGATCGAAATTAGTTTAGTTGTGGTTCTCTGCTAAAATGTCCGTTAGACTAATGCCTTACTGGAAAATTTCAGTAAACATTCAATGTCAAGTTTTATTAAGACCTTTTTTGTGTTTCTTATTTAGGCATTAACAGAAATAACAAATTTTGTTCATTTTAGGGTCCAAGAGCCCTTTGGAAAGGAATGGGAAGTACATTTATTGTCCAGGGAGTCACACTTGGAGCAGAAGGAATAATCAGTGAATTCACACCTTTACCAAGGTACCTTTTTGGCATTTGCTCAATATTAGCTTCATATTAAAAATATGACAGAATATGATAATTTCTAAAACTATCTTGATTTTGAAAACTTTTCTGAAGTAGCAACAGAGGAGGAGAGACAGAGAATGAAGTTAATTAATTATATCTTATTGAATTAGTGTGTGTTAAGACTATGCTTCCCAGTCTAGTGTCTTTGAGATATGTCTTTCTGCTCCTGCTTCTGTGTGTCAGCAGCTATCAGCTAGGGAACAAACATGAGTGTGTACGCGGTTCCTGTTCTTTAAGTGGCTAGTTTGGTGAAGGAGACACTAGTAAGCAAATTTTAGTACATTGTGATTAGTGCTATAATTAAACAAACCCATTTCTGAGTCCAAAGGACACTGTGTGGAGTTAGTTATTGACAGAGATTTCAAAAGAGAACTGAAATCTGAGTTAGATCTTGAATTATGAATAGGAATTAACTTGGAAGAGAACGCGAGCAGGTAGAGGTGACAGCATGCCCAAGTCTATGAAAGTTGGAAGGTCTGGGTTTGGAAGTGTCTTATGCTTGGAATACTGGGCAGTATTCAGTAGAACAGCACAGAAAGAGGCTGAGGTGCTAGACTGAAGCATGATTCTGCCTTTGTAAGTGACTTAAGCTTTATTGTCTATGGAGTTGGGAATTTAAGGGATCTTTTTTGTTTTTTGTTTTCCTTCAATATATGGGTTCTTTGATCAAGGATATACTCAAGTGACAGTGTTATTTAAAAAAAAAATGGACTGGTAGAGACAGAGACTTGTGAAGAACTGCTATAGTAATCTAGGCCAGGCTGAGAAGGCTCTGAACTACGGAACAGAACAGAAGAAAGGAGCTTGATAGACATTTCTGAAGTATAATTGATAATTGGTGATAGATTGGGAATGGGGTTACGGGAGATTTAATTATCAGCAGTGACAGATTTCTAGATTGGAACTGAGTTGGAGAATGCATACAAAAAGAGTAAGCTGGAGTGGGAAAGAAGGTAAGGAATGCAACTTTCAATAAACAAAGTTTGAGATTCTTGTGAGACATGTAGGGGGACATGTCTAGTAACTGGTTGGAACCTGCTTCAGAGTCTTGGAGAAAATTTGAAGCTGGAGGCATAGCTCTGAATGTTGTGGCACAAAAGTAGCAGTTGAAGAATGAGGATGGATGAATTTCTCTAAGGAGAAAGTGTAGACTCAATGACAGAGAGTGGACCAAGGACAGAATCCTGGGCAGTGTTTGAGTGCACATGAGAGTGTGTGTGCTTGGTAGGAGAGGCAGTTGAGGAGAGTGGTAAGAGATGTTCACAAAACAAATTGAAATAGCAGTCAGCTATAGGACAGTAGTGTCCTAGAAGCCAGGAGAAGAGAATTAGAATTGTAGATTCTTTTGGACAAGAGGGTAGATAAATAGGGGATATTTGCTGCTGGACCTGTTTTCTCTCTGAAACAGGATATGAGTTCATTAGGTGAAAGAAGGATAAGACTGGGGTCAAAGCAGAAAAGTATGAGAACAACAGTAGACGTTTGGGACAGTCACAACTGTGCATAACAGAAGGGGAACCTTACAAAGAAAGTATGAAAAGAATGTGAATAGATAAGGTTGGAGATCATAAATTTGTTTAGGTGCTAATTGGCAGGACTTTGTGATTTCCTGTATCAACAAGAAATCCCAGGGATGGAGTTAAAGACTTTGAATGGTTTGTTAATCCATAATTGGCCCCGGGGGGGTAAATTTTGGGGGTTGACAAGGAAGCGAGGTAGTTGAAGGTGCAGCCAGTAGTGTCTCCATCTTGGGATTCAGTCTTTGTAGGGAAGGAAAGGCAGAATAGACTAATACCCAGCTTTTTGCCGGTGTGATTGATTTCAAAGGACTGCATAGCCTTGAAATTCCTTTAACATAGCTTTGCTAAATGTTATAAACAAAACAAAAAACATTCAGTCTGCTAAAAGTTTCCCCTCTCATACTTAAAAAATCTGAATTTCTGCCCTTGGCTAACTTTATTCACCCCATTGCTTTTTATATCACAGGATAAAGTCAAAAGATAGTATTTGTCATCAAATGTTCTTGAAGTTCTCGCACAAACACAAAATTCTATAAAAATTTAACAAAATTCAGGAATTTCTATATAGAAGTGTAAAGAATTCTGTATTTGCAGTCAGAACACTATAGGTCCTGGTCAAACCACTTTTTAGTTGTGGGACCTTACGCAAGTAACATCATTTCTCTAAAGCAGAGATGAAGTAGTAACTTTAACTTCAGGTTGAAGGAAAGGGATAAGAGAAATGGGAATGGGAAAGCACAGAATTTTATTAAATTTTACTATCTCACTTTCTTACCCTATAGACATACAGACATATCTCTCATACCTCAAAGGGTGTGTATTATCTCTTGGTCGTTTTTCATCTTATTAAAGAAGACGCAAAAGGTTATCTTTCTTGTATTCTCTTTGGATGAATTCTGGCAATAAAGCTTACTCATTAATTCACTGATTTATTTACCTGATGTTTCCTGAGTACTTACTATGTGCTAAGTCCTGTGCTGGAAATCAGGTATACAATGAGGAGAAGCAGTAAAAGGTACCTGTGGCCATGAAGCTTAGGATCTAATGTAAGGAACATACATTAAGGAAAATACTTCCTCTAATGAGTAAATAATTACAAGTTGAGATTTGTTCTGTAAAGTAAAAGAATATGGTTCTCTGAGAGTATTAGAGGGTTAGGAATAATGTCACTAACAAAATGACACATAAGTTGAGATCTGAATGGCGATCAGGAGACACAGGCCACTTTGGGCAAAGACAGTTGTAGGGGGGTTTGCAGGGGGCAACATGGATTGCTCAGGGAAAGCTCATATGGCTGGAGCGCAGAGCAGGATGGAGAGCAGTGAAAAAGTAAGATCCTGTCTCTGCTTGGCCTTGTAGGTCACTTTAAGAATATTGAAGAGTCAATGACATGATCAGATTTATGTTTTTAAAGGGTCATTGTCACTAGAGGTGAAAAGATTGCAGGAAGACCAAGTACATAAAAGGATATGTGTTCATAAGCTGTAATCTAAGTGATCTTTTGGGGTAGATGTAAATGGATAATTTTGAGATATATTTAGGTAAAATTGGTGGAACTTGGTGATGGATTAGGGGTGGTGAGTGATAGGCAAGGAGGCGTCAAGGGTGACTTTTAGGATTTTGGCTTATGTAACTGGATGTCATAGGAAGCCATTCTCTGAAGTACAGTGTAAACATTTTTTTAAATTCTAACCTCCTTGGGCAGGTTTGACCTCTCTCGGGGGAAAACATAGGCACAGCAGACAAGGCAGGAAAGCAGTAACCCAGAGCCCTTCACAGAAGTTAACTCCATGAGGAGGACGGGCTCGAGGGCCTCCTAGACAGAGGGTCTCCGGTTGCTCGGTGACCACTAGGTGCAACAGGTGAGGCAGTGTGGGCTCGCTAGTGCTTAGCGTTCTTATACTGATTACGGTCACATCTGCGGGAAACAGCAAGTCTGTAGTGCTTACTAGGTCACCAAGCTTATACTTTCTCAGTAGTATTAAAAAAACATGTATGTAACCCAGGATCATCATCTGCGACCTCTTTATCTGCTGCCCAGACCCCTCCCAAATCCTTCCCCAAACCTGCCCCCGGGCAGAGTAAGGTGGACTTTGTGTTGCTCAACCCTGAAGTACCCTTTCTTTTCATGCAGTATTTCTCATATCGTTAACACAAGAAGCACCTCTAACCAAGGCTTCCTGTGTCATTCAGTCCCTCACAGAACCCATCTGGCTGAACTCCAACTTAGTTTGACTCCTCTTACATTTGTAGCTGTACCAGTATAAACATTTTACTGTTTTCTCCTCATGTTGTCTGTTTTTCCTGATGCCTCCTCTGAATTCACTGACTTTAAACACATTCTATTTCAAATGCAATGAAATCTTTCTCCAATTCAATAGACTTCCTTTCTGATGAACAGTTCTCAATTAGCGAACACTAAAAGAGTCTAAGAGTAGGAAAGATAAATCCTAAGTTTGGTTTTGGACCAGTTCCTTTTTAGGTACTTTGTCACATCCAGGTGGAAATGTCAGTTGACAGATGATATATAAGGGTGATACAGAGGGAAGTCTAAACTGAAGATAGTAGATTTGGGAAGTTCTGAAGCATCATCTTGGATGAGATTACTTAGAGAAGGAGTATCACATACAAAGTAAGACAAGAAAAGGGCTTGAGGAACTCCAGAATAGGTTTCTGGGTTAAGAAAAAATGCCTCTGCAAAGGAGTCAGAAGTAGAGACCAGAGGAGAGCAAACCCGGACACGTGTGGGCCAGTGGAGTACAGGGGCAGGAGCGCTGCAGCGGGAGGGAGGAACACGCGTGCCTGATGGCTGCTGAAAGGCCAGATTAGGTACAGACCCAGAAACGTCCATTGGATTTAGTGACATGGAGGTCATGGAAACCAGGAGAAGAGTTGTTTTGGTAGAATAAGAGGGAAGAAGCCAATCTGGAGTGGGTTCAGAGGTGAGTGGGATGTTAGGACACAGAAATAGCAAGTTTAGAAAGTTGGCTGTGAAAAGGAGCTGGAATATGAGGTGTTTCGGTTAGGTTGAGGGAAGATGTTTTCTTTTTTAAGAGGGAGGCTATTTGAGCATGGGAAAATAAGAGGCACTGGAAAGTGAAGACTGCATAAAGAGTTACTTAAAAATTCTGTTGCTTCTATATATTGATTATACATGTGAATATGTGTTAGTCTGTCAAATGGAAAACTATAAAAAGCAAGTCGCTTCTCTTAATTTTGTTGCCCATTTGAAGGGCAGCTTTAGCTTGTAAAAATAGTGAATTAAATATATTTACATATTTTGGCATTGTAATGAAATATAAAAGAAGTTTAATCGCAAGAAGGTTTTTACACTACCCTCTTTCCTGAACCATTTATATGTGCTAATTTAAATTTCTAGAGTTGTGGCCCATTTTGTAAAGGAGTAGAGAGCAGATACAAGGAAAAGTGTCTTAGGCTTTTTTAATACTTAATTTTAAATTTCTTTTTTCACTCTTTTTACCCTAATAATCATAATGATCTTAAGAATTGGCAGTAGTAATCAGTATTGAAAGGAGAGTTGGTCCAGTCCTTACAGAACCACAGGTCACAGACCGATCTCTCCATAATGTTAACAACAGTTTCAAAATTAATGCCATGATAACCTGTGGTAACCCTTTCTGAGGCCATAGTAATTAGAATAATAGCAGTGCCAGATGACTTACAAACCATTTAGCATATTTTGTTTTATAATAATAAAGTCACTGTCAGTAAGTTAGGTGGCTTAATTTTTCATCTGGATCATTAAATGTTATTCCAGCTATATTTTTCTGTAGTTGTGTTCAGGCCTAATATAGTATTCTGGTATTAATTTAATCAGGATGACCCAGAACACTCTCAAAAGGTCTTATAAATCTGAGGTGATTGTTCTGTTGGCTGAAAGTTTCTCTGCAGACTTTTCAGTCTCCTAGAAACATGTAGAAAAGTTCACATACCACCCATGCTCTAAGTGTACTGAATTTCCTTTTCGAACACTTACATTATTAGTGATTCATTTTCTTCACCTTTTTAATATAAAATATATTTATTCCTTTACCTCTTCATGCTTGTCATATTTACTCATTTCAAATAGAAAATGTTTTTCTCGGGTACCTGCCGTGGCCGTGGTACAGTGGGCGCCAGTGTCATCGGGGAGCTGGTGGCAGCCGGTCTCCCCTTGATTGCACACTCCTTCTCCTTTTCTCTGTTACTCTGCCTTTCTCCTTCCCCTCTCTTCCATGCCCTCTGTCTGCCCTTTCATTTTTTTCTGCATCCTTACTTTCCCTTTTCCTCTCCATTTTCTTTTCTCCTTTTCGACTTTCCTCTTCGTATAACTGTCTCCCTTTTTGTCCTTCATTCAGCTTGCCTCTCTTCTTTTTCTTCTCTTTTTATGGTTTCCAGAAGTCATCTAAATAGCAGAAAGCTCACAGTCCTAGACCTTGGCTCCTGACCTGGCATTTTCCCTGTCTCCTTTGACATATCTCTCTGATCTTTTTGACCTTCACTTTTCTCATAAGTAAAAGAAATACAACAATACGTGCTCTGCGTATCTCCCAGGATTCCTTCCTGTATCAAGTGAGATGAGAGGCAGGCAGGTTGAGTACAGAGTCATAGAGACCAGGGTTTAGACCCATTTCCACCACTAACTAGTTGCATGGCTTTGGGTAAGTTATGAACCTCTCTGAGCCTATTTCCTTATCTATGAAAAGGGGTAATGGGGTCATTGTGAGGGTTAGAAGTAATTCATGCAAAGCACTTTGCACAATGCCTGGCATACGGTAGGACCTCAAAAAGATAACAGAATCTAATAAAGGTTACAGAAGTAATGTCATCATAATAAGTAAAAGCACTTTGGAAATCAGGTGCTACACAAATGTGTATGTCATTCTGCATTACAGTTACTTAATTTTGTTCTGTTTTTTTTTTTAATTCTCATTCTTACATACATTTTAAAACTTTTTTCTTCCTTTATCCTGTTTTTTTTTTTCTCTTTCCCTTTCCCATCCATTCTGTTTTCCTCAGTCTGTCATTTTTGCATCTCCTCCTCTAATGTCTCATGTTCATTGTTACAATCAGTTGTAACTCTTCCTCCCCTATCAGCCCCATCTGTCAGCTCATACAGAAGACCTTGTATATTTTTTCTTTTCATCCCATTAAAATTGTTCGGTGGGTGTCCCGAAAGAAAAATGTTCACCATTAGAATGTATTTCTCCTGCAGATTAAAAAAATATTTTTTAATTGGTTACCTTTTTGAAACTTGGGCTAATTCAAGATGTTTTAAATAACATGGCTTTTGTTTTATTTAAATTTATTTTTTAGGGAGATTTCACATAAATGGAATCCTAAACAAATAGGAGAACACCTTCTACTGAAATCGTAAGTATCAAAAGCAGCATTTATATTGAAATTTTCCATCAGTTTTCATAGTGTTAGAAATGAAAAAAATCTTATTAAATAAATGTACTGAAGGAAAGTAGAGCAATGAAATATTTGTGGGACTAGAACTTCACAAGAAAAGTAACAAAGAGTTAAGGAATAAAATCCTGAAATGTATATTATCTTTTAAATAATCTTTCTAATTTGAAAGGCTGAAATCACAACCTGATTTTTCAAAGGTCTTCAACTTGTTGAACCCAAATTGCCAGGAAAATTATGATTATTATGCTATTATTTTATTAGTAAGCAGACATACATACAAATTTATCTGTATGGTGATGAGCAAACTCAAAACCTTAGTGTCATTACAGTGTAGTCTTAAAGGCACGTAGTGACATTACAACACTGACCATTTTTGTAGATTAGAATTTTACTCTTCACTTTTTAATTTTTTTTGAAGATTGTGAATTGGAAACCCCCCAGCTTGCTGGCTCCCTCTGTGGGACATTCCAGCACATTATAACTTAGTGATGTTCCATTCACCTTGAAAACCACTACTTGCCAGGACCTGGCCCATAGGGTTAGGTAAGTCCCACCTTGATATTATTTTAAATAACTATATTTTGCAGGCTTGCAAAGTTGTAATATTACTATGTCTAAATAGTGACAATAGGAAGCAACTTTGCAAAGCTGTACAATATTGTTTTTTAATAATAAAAGGGGACTTCACTCACCATTGGAAACTGGCCTAGCTCTGCTGGGTGGGAAATCTGGGAATGGATAATGGTAATAGATAGGACAATAGAACAGTAGACTTGTTCAGAGATCACTGAAAAGGAGAGCAATGGAACGGATCCCTCTTCCTAATTTTACGTATCAGATTTATAGGCTATATTAGCTATACGCAGGTAGATGCCCAAACATGAATCATAGACAAGCCTACATTTTACTGGTTTAAAATAAAATTATTTTCTTTGCAGGCTGTCCCTGTGTTACTATTAATACTTAATTTTTCATCTTTAATTGTTGAGTTAATAAGCATCTTATGTTACAGGTCTCTGATGTATCTTTAGGCTATAGGTATTAATAGTTAAAAACCTTAAAAATATTATTTATACTTGAATATAAATTATGTTGATATTAAAGTAGATATTTTAAAAGTTAGTGTAAGCATCTTGTTTCAGTATACTGATAAGTTTGTTTTAATTTCTACAGACTAACTTATATAGTGGCAATGCCTTTTTATTCAGCAAGTCTAATTGAAACAGTACAGGTGAGCTATTTTTTATTGTCATTTTTTAATTAAAACTGTTTTAGAATATCCAATATATTGCATATGTCTGATAGAGTAACAAAAATTTAACACAGCATCCTTTTAAACTTTTCATCTCGCAGATACCACATATATATCAAAGATTGTATACCAGGCACATTGCTGGTATGTCTTATTTCCTTTGCAAATTTACTTCACACTTCTACTTTCCATTCTTTTTATCCCTTACATAGGCTGTTATATTCTTCATTTAGAAATCTCAGAACCCAATCTATGACTTGCTCTGAATACAAAAAATCTATGGGGATTTTTTTCAACTTTTTAAGACCCTCATATAACTCAAATGATTATGGCTTATAGGACAGTAAATTACTAATTACCTGAGTATAAAACATGATGGATAATAATCCTAACAGTGAGAAGGTAGTCTCCATAGGTAGTTTACTAACAGCGTTCTTTTTAAATACTCCTTTTAAGGAACATTTGATTTTATGCTGTGTTAAGTGTACAAAGCTAAAGCAATCTCCCACTGGCATTTTAAATTGTTTTACTATTTCTAACCACATGGTGGCGCTTCGAGTATACTGAATTAAGACACTTTCTCCCCTCACCATTCCAATATTTAAACCTGTGAGATAGTTTAACTTTACCTATACACAAAATCCAGCTAGTTGTCTCCCACCTGTCTTATGTCTTCAACATCAGATCCTCTAGCATATTTTTATCTTCATTGTGTATGAGCTTCCTCTGTCTACAAAAACCTCACTGGATCAGCCTTTCCTCTTCTAATTACTCTTTTCCACTTAATTGCTTTTCTGGCCCCAACATTGATTTTTTTATGTATTTATTTTTTAGAATTATTAACTGAAGTTAATGTCTTGTGACCCAAATATTCTTCCCTATCTCCTTGCATTTGGCAATGTGAAATGATATAATCTTTAGATGGGGCTGCAGTTTACATACCACTCTGTGAGATAGTCTGATTTTACAGAAAAGGAAAAAAACTAGCAGGAAGTTTGTTATTTAAGGGAAAAAAAAAAAAAACCTAAACAGCATGTTTTATGGGGGGAAGCAAGTTTTAGCTTTAGACAGACCCATATCAGAATCACATTTCTCTACTTAAATCTGTGACTTTAAGCAGATGTCTTATTCTTTCTAAGTTTTCTCATCCAAAAAATGGTCTTAACTGAATTATAAAAATTAAATGAGTCATTTATGTAAAGTGCCCAGCTCACTCTCTGTTAGTTGTTTGTTTGTTTTAAAAACTCAGTATCCACCCCGAGTGGATAATTTTTTCCTGCTTCAGGTTCCACCTACTAGCTGCCTCCTTCTTACTCCATTTGTCTGATTTTCTAGTACTTTTTTTTTTCCTTCTTCAATTTTACTCTCTTGAACATCTTCCTTTTCTTTTAATAATCTCTTTACCATCTCTTCTCCTGTGCTCCAAAGGCACAGTCCTTGACCCTCTATGTTTTTTATCCCATATTAACTATCCTGGAGAACTCATTTACTCTCATGACTCCTTTTAACTCTAATCTTTATATGAATTTTAAAAATTAGGAAAGTCTTGATTTTTGTATTTCTTTCATCCTTCATAACCAGTCAGTCATCATGCCTTCTCAGTTCTAACTTAAGTGAGTATGAGATCATCTGCCTCTCCCACTGAGAGGCCATCATTCTCATCCCTTCTTGTTATATTAGCACATTAGCTTCTTTCTTCCAGCTTCAGTGTTTTTTGCCCAACTGGGGAGCTCAGAAGTCTTTGAGAACAGTCTTTCCCTTGAGAAATACACATTCATACATAGATCTAAAGAACACCTCCTGAAGCCTTTAAGTCTGAACTTCCTAGTGATCTGCCATCTTCACCAAAAGTCCTCGTTCTAGCCCCTGCATTGTAAAGTCCATTCTGCATTCTCGTGCAAGATTAGCGTCCCTAAGTTGCAAGGCTTATATCCTTCTGCAGATTAAGGATCCATATTCCCTAAGATCAATTTCAGACTTCTCAGTGTAGTATTAAATCAGGATTTTTATTGCCTTTACCTTTTCAGCTAATCTTCCTTAACTGCTAATCTTAAAAAATTATTTTAAAAGTTTTAAATTTTAAAATGTATTGAGTGCTAACCTATATCAGGCACTGTTGTAGACCCTGGGGATACCACACCAAACAAAAATACTCTGCCCTCATAGCACTTATATTCCTTCAGGGAAGACAGATATAAACAAGATAAATATAAAGTATACTTCATGATGCTAAGTGCTAGAGAGAACAAAAGTAAAACAAGGAAATTAAATAAGATGTAGGGAGGATCAGTTACTATTTTTTTTTAAGATCAAGAAAGTCCACACTGAGAAGTAAAGGGCATTTGAGGAAAGATCTGAACATAAGAACTACATCAATATTTGGGAGAAGAACATTCTAAGCAGAGAGAAAGGAAGTGCAGAGGCCCTGAGGTGGGATTGTACCTTATGTGTTTGAAGAGCAAAAAGGAGGCTGATATAGCTGAAACTGACTAAGCAAGGGAGAAACAGAGGAAATGAAGTCTGAGAGGTTAGAGGAGAGGAGATCCTACAAGACATTGAAGATCATTGTAATAATTTGGCCTTTACTTTGAGGGAGATGGAAAGTCTCTGTGGGTTTGAGCAGCAGTGATCTAACTTATGTCTTTATTAGGATCTCTTTTGGCTGCTGTATTAAAAATAGACTAGAGTGGCAAGGGGGCCAGAGGTCAGTGAATGAATTAGGTAACGTGAGTTCATTTTAGTCTTGTGGCTTTAAATATACTCTATGTACTGAAAACCCTCCAGCTCAGACCTTTTCTTTGTAGTCTAGAATGTAAACTCCACTTAACATTTCTGAACTCTTGATCTTCTCGCCCCAAATTGCTACCCTAGCAGCACTGCCCAACTCAGAAACAGCACTGCTGCTCCTCCACTTCCTCTGGCCAACAGCCTTGAGGTCATCCTTGACCTCTCTCTTTTATACTCCCAACCCAATCCACAAGTAATTCCTGTTGGCTGTAATTTTAGGATATATGCACAGCTGAAGCATTTTATTTTCATTGCTACCTGCTAGTCCAGTCCACTTTTGTATCTTTTCTGGAGTGTGTAATAACTTTTTTAACTGGTTTCTTAGCGTCTGCTTTTATCCTTCTCTGCACAACAGTCAGTGTGATATAAATTATATCTTGTCCATCTCACACTTAAAACCAACTGGCTGTTCCCATCTGACTAGAGGCCAGAGTCTGCACAGTGGCGTGGTCTGGCCCCTGACCACCTTTCTAACTTCGTTTTATGCTCTTCTCTTCAGTCATTGCTGCAGCCAAATTGGCCTCTTAGCTGTTCCTTTTCTGCCTGTCCATGACTCTATAACCCGTATCAAACTTAATTATGTATATCCCCAGAATTGTAAAGAGGTAGAGATGCTGCAGGTGATAATGACTGACATTTACTGAGTGCCTTCTGGGTACCAGGCCTTTTTGCATTTAGTGCCCCCAGCAACTCTGGCCATAAAAGGTAGGTAGTATTAATCCTGTTTCCATAGAATGGTAAACTGACACTTAGAAGGAGTCAGCTAACCTCCCTTGGTCACAGAACCAAGGCAAGTGCATGACAGAGGCAGGGTTTAAACACACGCTTAAGAGCTCTCAGCACTGTGCTGCCTCTTTAGTGCCATGTGGTTACTGCTTTTCAAAATGAGTTCTCAGGAGCTTCTTGAGGGTGAGGAAACCAGGGAGGTCCCCTCCACATTCTTCCGCTGTTTCCCTTCCCCAATAAGAATAGGTCCCAGCTTCACTGCTACCTGTTTTGTGAAGTTTTATTTAAAAAAAATGATCTAATGCCGGGATACCATTCGAAGTTTGCCAACCATTGACGTTTTTCCGCTCTAGTCAGTCTATTAGGATTTAAAAGGGACCTAAAAAGAATCCTCCTTTGGGGCAGAATAAGCAAACGTTAACCTTTCCTTGTCTCATCACCTTCATTTCAGAGTGAGATAATTCGAGACAATGCTGGAATTCTGGAATGCGTTAAAGAAGGGATTGGGAGAGTGATAGGCATGGGAGTGCCTCACAGCAAGCGGCTGCTCCCGCTGCTTTCCCTGGTCTTCCCGACGGTGCTGCACGGGGTTCTTCATTACATCATCAGCTCCATCATTCAGAAGATTGTCCTGCTAGTTCTAAAGAGAAAGGCTTACAATAGCCATCTAGCTGAGAGCACCAGCCCGGTGCAGAGTATGTTGGATGCTTATTTTCCAGAGCTTATTGCTAACTTTGCTGCCAGTCTTTGCTCTGATGTGATACTTTACCCACTGGAAACAGTTTTGCACCGCCTTCACATACAAGGAACACGCACAATAATTGACAATACAGACCTTGGCTATGAAGTGCTTCCAATTAATACACAGTATGAAGGAATGAGAGACTGTATCAATACCATAAGGCAGGAGGAAGGAATGCTTGGCTTTTATAAAGGGTTTGGTGCTGTTGTAATACAGTACACGCTGCACGCAGCTGTTTTACAGATTACCAAAATTATTTACTCTACACTTCTTCAAAATAGTGTTTGAAATTTAGACTCCTGGTTAGTCTAAAAGACATCGTCTGGATACTTCATTACGAAATTATGAAGGATATGAGTGAAATACTGGGGGTGGGAAATGGTTTAGAAAGTAAAACTGGTAGCCCACACTCATTATATTGACTCTTCACTTTTTAAAAAAGGCATAGGTATATATTTTGGATTCCAAGTATTCCAAATTTGAAAACAATAAAAATAACACTCATGAATTAAATTCTGGCTAGTGTAGCCCTCATGCTGAACTAAAAATGATGTTGGGAAGAAGCAAAAATTTGTCAGCAAACTGAAAACAAAAGTTCACACAGATGAATTTATTTCATCTGACTTTAATATTTATTACATGTTTATTTTGCCTTCTAGATTGATACTGGTATGCCATTCCTAATATAGCGTGTAGTGGCAGGTCATAGTTTACCTTTAAGCAAATAAATTATGTTATCAGTGATAAAGACAAGAAGGGTTAGATTTGGCAGTCTGTAAGCAGGAACTGAGAGTTTTAAATTGCATTGTCCCTGAATAACTTTAATGGCTGTACATTTATTATATAAAGCCACTTATATGCATACATATAACTTGGAATTTCCTTCATCCCTACAAATTTTCCACTCTTAGATCAGGTTACTGCATAAAATGAAGTCATGTACCTTCTGCTTCAATATCAGGATCAAACATGAAAAGCCAAGGTACCCAAATGATTTAAGGCAAACAGCATATTTGTCCATATCCAAACCCGCCGTTTCAGTGCCAGCAACTTAAAATTCATCATAGGTTTATAAAGTTTGATTTGCTTACCTAGTTTTATGAATCATCAGGCTTTTAGAGCCACTCTTAACAGAGATAGAATGCAAAATAATCATGGCAACTATTCCTGTTTCCACATTTACAAACTGTATATTAAAGGGAATGTCACTTGCCTTTCATTTTTGAATGACTTGTCTTAGAGGAGACACGATTAAAATTCACCTGGGAATTTGTGCCTCTTGCCTTCCGTATAGTCATCGTTGAATAATGGCTTCAATTTTTACTTTCTTGTAGTTTTTGTTTATAGTTTAATTCTCGTAACTAGATACACGTAAAGGAAAAAGCAGGATTATCCTTATCACCTTTTATTTAAATTTGCTTGGATGCATCCTGAAGAAAAATAGAAACCTTAAAGGAAGTTTGTCCTTTCTTTTTATGGATGAGAAAAAGAAGTACGTTTCAAGAAGTAATAAGCAAAAAAGTTGTTAATCACTTTAATAAAAAAAAAATTCTATCTGTTCCTGAATTGAAGTTGGTGGGTGAGACTCTGTATAGTGAAATGATACGCATTTGACTGATCCATCATTAAACGTTTTGAAGTTTCATTTCCTTACATGAGTCATCACTTTTACTAGGAAGCATTTAGCACGCTGAAGTACAGTGACTTTGCACTGATGTTGTCCAACCTAGATTGCATACAAATGGAGATCAGTTTCACTTGCTAAATGTCAGTGAGATGGTTACTTTTTGTGATTAATAATATTGGAACCAAAAAATGATATCCAAAAAGCATAAAACAGTATATATGTACCAACTCTCTATACTGTCTAGTGTGTTTTTTTTTAATTACTAAAACACCTAAGTTTTCCATTTTTAAATTCCACCAAGAGGTGAAGAATAAAATCAAATGTTATATTTTACAGTTATTCTTTCAGACTATGGTTTACTTTGTCCAATTTATGACATTTGAATTGTTTTCATTTCTTTTTTAATTACTAAGTAAATTTTTAGATATTTGTATGTCCAACTTCCTAAAAGCGTTTCATTTTTATTATAATCAAAGAAGATGGTTTCAGACCAGAGTAAACTTCTGAAAATTTCTAGAACAGAATTTGAATGGGATCAAGTATCTACTAGTGAAAATCTGTGGGGTCCTTTATCCAGCTAAAAATTAGATATTTCAGGATGATTTGATAGAACATAAGTTGCCATGAAGATTCAGTGATACAAATCTGTCTCAATATGGAATCATTACAAGACTGACAGGCTGAACCATACAAGTAGGTTGGTCTTATTTTCTGTCTCTTTGGAGAAAGAATACAAATTAATGTTAAAACTAAAATGGAAATGCGGCAAGTAAAACACTAATTTTTTAGTGCCATTCAAAATGAGTTGAAATACTAAAAATCCTTAAAATTCAAGCACTTAAATGCTAGCCAAATATGTTACCACTGAATTTAGAAAGCAGTAAGTGAAACAAACATTGGCATACTCTTTCCCTTTTTAAAATTGCTCTATTTCCTTAGCATATCGGTGCCAAAATCAAATATCCATGGGCTACATTTCCTAAGATAATAATAGTTCCAAATATTTTTAATTCATTATGATTAATAGTATCATGAATAAGATTCTATTAAAATGTTCTCCAGTACCCATAACCCTCTTACATAAGCCAGATTTTGGCCATAGAGCTGAAGTATAATGTGCTTGCCTTACATTATAGGGCTTCTTGAGTCAGATAGTCTGAAAGCAAAGGAATTAAAAACTGAAACGCCTGGTAAATGTTAATTTACTATATTAAGTGAATTTATGAATTGATATACTAAATCATGTTTATAAATCTCCCTTGAGACACTCTTCTCTATTTTATGGTTTCTTGAAAAATAATCTCTAGGTTTAAACAATTAAAGCCTCCAAACTCCAGCACTAGATGTTGTAAAGATGAAATAGAACAAACTAATTTCAAAATGACTATGGATTGTGGGGTTTGATAACTTAGCCGGTGTTCTCAGAAAGAAAACTGGAGAGGTGAGAGGTCTTGCTCACTTTTGCACATGTGCCTGACCACTCACGGCTTTCCTTGCAGCACTGGCTTTGTTACAACTGCACAAAGCATTCACTTTACTGACTGGACAAAAATGCTTCAGTATTTCTGTACATTCATATATCTGCTCACAAAATACAACACACTGCTTTGATACTTGGTTTTTCAACTGAGATTGTGGAGGATGTTTGCCCCCAGTTTGCTTACTCCATCTTCTGGAACACAAAAGACTACTCTGCCAGTTCTTGAAAAGATAGCCAGATGTGAATTAATTATTTTCAATAATATATAAGCAAATAAAACCCCCTTGGTAACAATTCACATTGCACTAGAATTTAAGTGATACTTAACTTTGGCATTTCTGCTTTCTCTTCTCTTTCAATTTCAATATATTTCTCTCTTCTCCCTTTCCCTTTCCCCCTCTTATGTAAACTGGATATACAATATCTTTCTCTTGAGTCATTAAGTATCATTGATATGCTACCAAGTTGTATAATAGAGTAACAAAAACTTGTGATTTGACAATGAATCTTAAACAATTACCTCAGCTAGAAGAGGTGTTTTGTCTGTATGTGTTTTTTTTTTAAGTTGTTTTGTCTCACTGGTATTTTAAATGTTTTCAGTAAATGTGTAATACAAAAAGGTTCAATAAATTGTTGAAGTAAAATCAGTATTTTTTTCTTAAGCTAGAAAACTACTCGGGCTGGTGGTGTAGGGGTTCAGAATATACCACCCCCCAAATATGCCATGTTGGCATATTGATTATTTTGAATTAAAGGTGCTTGAGAAACAGCTGGTACAGAAAGACACTCTGACCCTCTTTTGTTCCCGTAAAAGCAGGCAATAAATCTCCCCTGTGACGGGGACCATCCCTGTACCAGAAGAGGGAGTTTAGGGCTGATGAGTCCATAAATAAACCTTGTCACTTCTTCCCCACTACCCCAACCACAAACCCCTCTGCCTGTCAATTCTTCATAAATTTACTGTCTCTTTGTATAAAAGATATAAAAGCTTCCAGCTCTGGTCACTACTTTGAGTCTCATTTTATGGGGCTCCCATACATACAAAACTAAATTTTTCTCCTGTTACTCTGTCTCATGTCAATTAAGTAATTAGATCAGCCAAAGAGCCTAGAAAGGAAGAGAACATTTTTCTACACCTACAATGGAAAAGAAAAGTTACATTTTTGTAGGTAGAAATGAAGCTCAAGAAAAATGTATGTGTTAAACTTTTTTGCCCATCATTTTAAAAATCCTTCTGAGGTAACTGTGATGTGACTCACAAAACAAGTAACATATTTCCTTATATAAGGTTTCCTGTATATTGTCTCTGGTAAAAGTCTTACAAGTCCCATATTTGATCCTCACAAAAGTCCTCAGGTATCTTTTGAGTAGTGCTGTTTAGGGAGGAAATAGATACAGGTAGTGGTGGACACTGTAAGATGATCAGAAAAACCCGCAGCCACTGAGGGCTAAGAATTACAATTGGGACTTGCAAGAAACTGCCTAAAGACTGGTAAGAAAAGCCAGGGAGATGGTTTCTTTGGAAAGTTAGGGCATTCAAAAGTGGTCATATATACCGGGGAAATTAGAAAGCCACTCATGCCCAGGACAGGGCGCGTGCTCAAAAGAGAACTGAAAAGACCCTAAACTTTCACTAGCGGATGATCTGTAAACCCAGTGTAAGCAGGAAGTGAAGGGCGAGGCAGGGTTGTAAAGAGCCTGGCTAAGGATTAGAGTGTATCCCAATACACAGCCGATCCGCCGAGGAGCAACAAACTAAACATAAAGCCAAAAATCAAACCAAGGTCTGGTAATCCAGTTCAGTGCTCCCCTACAATGGTACCTCCCGGAGTCAGGAACAGATGGTCTAATATTACCTGCTCCTTAGGGGAACCATGACTAACATTTATTGAGTACTTAGTATCACGCCCACATCATTAAGAACTTAAATGCACTACAGCGACTTTGTGAATGAAGTAGGTACTGAAAATATTCTCATTCCTCTTCAGCAGGAACTGAAGCTAGGAGTTTAAGAACTTTGCTCAAGATCATACAATTAGTACAGAGCATACCTCAGATTTGACTCAGGCCCTGCTCAATTCCAGGCTGGTCACCAGGCCGAAGTTTGCCTTGCTTTAAATAATGACCTTCAACAAAAGAAGTGAAGGTCACCACTGTTCTTACTCACTAATGAACTGCTTCTCACTAATTGCTTCCATGGCTCCACCATGGAAGGCTCCTGAGAGCTCTCTGCTAGGTCTTTCCAGTCTTCACCATTTCCCTCCCTTCTCCAGGATGCAAACAACGTCTCTTTCTTTGAGTTTTCAAAGCCTTTTAATTCTTCCTTGTAACATGCAGACTTTCTACATTGTGGTTATCTGTGAGCATCTCTTAAATTCTCTAATTTTACGCTAGAGATCATGTTTTCTCCCCACTCCCACAACACATGGACATAGACATAAATTATAGACACAGTAGACGCTAGATATAAAATTGAGTACCTAATCTTGTCTATGTATTTTGAAACTTATTCCCTTTTAGTTTAGAATTTCAACACTGAGAGCGACCTTTGGAAATCACCTTGACTAAACCCCTTATTTCAAAATTTATACATGAATCCTAGAGGTGTTTGGTGATTTTACTAAGGTGACAGAATAACAGAGTCGGTGCCGCAACCCACATCTTCCCACTCCCACCCAGGCCAGTCTCTCTCCCACATCGCCCTGCCTCTTATCATTCATTCATCTCTGGCTCCCTCCTTCCCATCTACATATCTGCACAAACATACACCTGAAACTCTCTGAGCTCGGTGGTACTTGATAGACCCTATTTTCAAAAAAGAAACCTACATGTACATCCCTTATTTCATCTGTTATTTTTTTGCTCCATCTTTTGTCTTTTTTACTGACTCCAGTTTCTAATCCTGCCCTTAGAATTTTCCTGACTCCGTTCTAAGGTATTGCTTTTTCATACCGGGTGCATATCCTCTACAACAACTTGCCAGTGTGTCTCTTCAGCCCACACTTGTCCTCTGAGCTCCAGACCCACATCTCTAATTATTTCATACCTATTGGCACTTGTGTTCCCCACTGTTGCCTCAAATTCAATACACAGAAAGCTAAATTTATTATCTTTTGCAAGCTGGCTCTTTGTTTTCAGTAATGTTAACATTTTCCCAATCATATGCAATCAATTTGTAATTATCTTCAATTTCACCCCAGATATTTCATAGTCAATCAATTATTAAAACTAAAACAATGAATATGCCTTAGAGCCTGGAAAACCTGGCTTTGAACTCTGGTTCCATGGCATATTAATATACTCTCTGAGCCTTGGTTTCCTCGCCTTCTGTGAAATGAGACTAAGGCCTACCTCACTGAAGGCTAAATGACACAGTGTCTGTAGATAACCATCAGGATTGAAGTTTTCCCCTTTCCAATCTCCTTTCTACCACTGGGGTTTTTCTCACTGCCTCACATATGAGTAATGGGTTTTCTCTAGAGCCTCACCTTTTAACAATTCAGCAGACTAAGAGAAGTTACTCAAGTATCATTTTAGTAACATCGCTTCCCTGCTCAGTTGCTTTCATCAACCACCTAATGCCCATAACACTAAGCTGCTGCTCCCCTTCCATTGCTCACAACTTTCCAAAGCCTTGCTCTCTCCTTGGGCTTCGGACCCCTCACTGCCATCCTGTGTTACCTCAGCACTCTTGCCACTCTTGTTCCTGTCTTTGCATCCTTGTTCAACTTTTGCTCCACTGAGATCGTATCCTGTCACTCAAGTCCTAAATTACTCAAAGGGCCAAAGTTCATTGAGCATATTTTATATGCTAAGTGCCCTGACACAGCAGGAGTTAGGAATAAGACACCATCACACGCACGAGGAACTTCCAGCCAAGCTTCCTCAAGCTACTCCCATCCACATCTATCTTTCCTTCTCTGAAGTCTCAGAAATAATTGCCTTTATTATAACTCTGGCAGGTATCATGGGTTTCTTACTTAATAATTATGTTTATTATTGTTTCAACAAGACTATAATCTCCATCATAATAATGGCTAAATTTTATTGAGCGCTGGATATCTGCCAAACACTGTATTAAAGGCTTTACAAATATTATTTATAAATTTAACAAACATTATTTCATTTAATCCTTACTGAGACCCCATGAGGGTTATCCTCCTTATTTTATTTTATATATTATTATATAATTATTATATTATAATAACATAATGTAATATCATAATAACAATGATATCAATATAATTGTTCATAATATTAATGCACCATTATATGTTATTATCTCATTTTAAGAGAAAACTGAAGCTTAAAAAATGTTCATAACTTGGTGAAAGTCACATACTTACGAGATCTATGACTCTTATTACCTCCCAAGCAGCCTTCTCAAGATTAGGGATAAATTTACCCGCTGCAGAATCTAGCTTCAGAATCTAGTACAATTCTTGGTACACAGAAGTATTCAAAAATACAAATTGTATTTATCACAAGCAGGTAGCTTGTTAATATTATAATTTTACAATGTAGAACAGGCCCTTCTGACAATCAGTGTCATATCTAGAAAAACAAGTTCAGAACTCCTATAATGCTAGCCTGAAATCAAGCCCTGTTTTGAGGAATGGTTCACAGCCTCAGAGCAAACCTAGACTTTTAAGACTAGGAGTTTCTCTCTAACCCCAAATTAGATTCTACTGGAACCTGGTTGAAACTAGTTTTAAACAAAAATATAACGTGTGCTAAACAAAGCCTATTTCTGGCTGCTGTAAAATCTTACTCTGATCTAACCTGTTGATAGAGGAAAATTTACCATGCCTCCCTCCAACCAGTGCCCAGGGAAAATATGTGTTTGAAATAGCGACTTCTTTAATTACTGATCTAGTCACAAGATTCCTGCATCCAACAATGGAAACATAGGGCCCAAGCACATTTTATTTCTTTAAAAAGCCCTATGATATCCCTTAGCTGGTGAGCAGATGACTTCTCTGGGCTAGGCGAAGAAGTTCTGAGCCAGGCAGAAAAGAATTTCTATGGCCTGGAAAACATAAACTTGGCATGATCAAGCTTTGAATAAAAAAAGAGGTCCATTCTCATTTACAAAGTTTGCTATAATTTCTACCAAAAAATCCACAACACTGACATCATTCCCAACCATTTATAAACCATAGGGAAGGCCCTTTAGGTTCATGGGCGCAATTCCAACATGGGTTCCTACACCAAACAATTCTTGGACACCAGCAGAGCATCCAAGAATTCAACTCAATTCTGATGCTATACACCTGGTAACTGCGTCTGATTCCACAGGTTAAGAGTTTAATCCTACAAGACTGCTCCCACCCCAACACACACAACACACACACACACAACACACACACACACACACACACACACACACACACACACACACACACAGCCTTCAGATGCCAGTTGAAAACCCAGGTTATTACCTGTATTGCCCCACTAGCTACAGATTCCCAAGACCTCCTTGGGTTCGATTAATTTGCAAGAGCAGCTCACAGAACTCAGAGAAACATTTTACTTACTAGATCACAGGTTTAATGTAAAAGGATATAACTCAGGAACAGCCAGATGAAAAAGATGCACAGGACGAGGTATATGGGAAGGACATGGAGCTTCCACGCTCTCTCTGGGTGCACCACTCTCCTAGCACCTCCATGTTCACCAACCCAGAAGTTCTCTGAACCCATCCTTTTGAAATTTTATGGAGGCTTTATTAAATAGTCGTGACTGGTTGATTAAATCATTGCCCGATGGTAACTGATTCAATCCCAGCCCCCCTCCCCTCCTCAAAGGTTGGGGGAATGGGACTGTAAATTCCAATCTTTCCATCAGTTGGTTGGGTCTCCTGGCAACCAGACCCCAACCTTAAGTCACCTCATTAACATAACAAAAGACACGTTAAATGTTCTTATCCCCTAGGAAATACCAAGGGTTTTTAGGAGCTGTGTGTCAGAAACAGGGACAAAGACCAAATACAGACTTCTTATTATATATAAATCACGACATCACAGATGGCAAGTGGAAAAACTGTTACATAACTTTGGATGTAGCATTTTCTTGAATGAGATCCTACAGCTAAATTACGTTCTTTCCAAGGACATCAAAAAGGCTCTATTCATGATGGCTCTGTAAAATATCTATCCTCACTTAAAATAAAATTGGAATTTTACAGTGACATACGTGTATATACACAGTATAGCCAAAGAGGGCAAAATCTGATAATTCTGCTGTTCTTTGTTTTTTATTGAATCATTTATCTTTAAAAGATAAGGTACTATATACCCCAAACATTGTAAATCAACTATACTTCAATTAAAAAAATTAAAAGTCAAAGAAAAAAGTTAAGTCAAAAGACAAGCCACAGACTGGGAGAAAATATTTGCTAAACATGTATCTGATTAAGAACTTGTATTCAAAATATACAAAGAACTCTTTAAAAAGTCAATAATATGAAAATAAACAACCCAGTTAAAAAATGGGCAAAAGATCTGAACAGACACCCAGACATCTCACTAAAAAAGATATGCAGATGGCAAATAAGCATGTGAAAAGATGCTGAACATCATATGGCATTAGATATTGCAAATTCAAACAACAACGTGGTACTGCTACATACCTATTTGAATGGTTAAAATCCAAAACGTAACACCAAATGCTGATGAGAATGTGGCACAATAAGAACTCTCATTCATTGCTGGTGGGAATGCAAAATGTTATAGCCACTTTGGAAGACAGTTTGATGGTTTTTTTTACAATACTAAACAGACTAAAACTATGGTCTTAATGATACAATCAAGCAATCATGCTCCTAGGTATTTACTCAATTGAGTTGAATTGTACACAAAAGCCTGCACACAAATGTTTTTACTCGCTTTATTCAAAATTGCCCAAAATTGGAAGCAATGGACATGCCCTTTACTAAGTGAATGGATAAACAAACTGTGGTATATCCATATAATGGAATATGATTCAGTGATAAAAAGAAATGAGCTATTAGACCACAAAAAGACATAGAGGAAGCTTAAATGTTTTTTGCTAAGTGAAAGAAGCCAGTCTGAAGAGGCTACATACTGTATTATTGCCACTATGTGACTTCCTGAAAAAAGCAAACCTATAGAGACACTTAAAAGATCAGAGGTTGCCGGCGGGAGGGAGAGGGGGTGGTTGCGGTGAGGAATGAATAGATGAAGCACGGAGGACTTTTAGGGCAGAAAAACTATTCTGTATGATACTGTAATGATGGACATGATATTTGTATTTGTCTAAACCTACAGACTATATAACAGAAAAGCAGAATTTTAATGTGAAGTAAGGACTTTAGTAATTAGTGATGCATAAATATTGGTGTATTAACTGTAGCAAATGTTCCACACCAATGCAAGATGTTAATAGTGGAAACTGTGGCAGGGAGGTGGGGGAGTATAGGGAAACTCTCTGTACTACTTGCTCAATTTTTCTGTAAATCTAAAATGTCATTTGAAAAAAAGTCTCAATTAAAAAAAAAGTTTCCTTTACTCCCTCAACATGCTTCCTCCAATGTTAACTTCTTATATAACCATAGCAAAATGAACAGAAACATAAAATGAATACTGGAAATACATTATTAACTAAAGTAGACTTTATTTTAATCCCACCATTTTTTCCCACTAATATCCTTTTCTTGTTCCAGGATATTATCCACAGTCTCACACCGCATTTAATTATAAAACTTCTACAGTTTTATTTTTAATTTTTCCATGGCCTTAATACTTTTGAAGGGTACTGATCAGTTATTTTGTAGTTTGTTTCTCATTTGGATTTGTCTTAGATTTTTTCAGGCTTGAAATGAGTTTATAATTTTTGGTAGAGCACCTTGCTTCTTATGAAGGGATTTATAATATGGCTGTGTATTGTTACTGGTGATGTTAAGCTTCATTACTTGATTAAGATGGTATCTGCTGAGTTTCTCTCCTGTAAAGTTACCATCTTTTCCCTTGTAGCTAATACAAGCATCTTGAAAAAGATACTTTGAAACTGTGAAAATTCTATTTATCCTCAAATTTTTACTCACCAATTTTAGTATTCACTGATATATCTTGCCTGCAAAAGTTATTACTGTTATGTGCACCTAGTGGTAATTCTCTATGTCTATGTTTTCTTTTAAATTTGTTAATTGGAAAATTAATTGATTGATTGATACCAGAATAAACGTGTGTATAGAAAAGCACATTTAGTTGCTGAGTCAAAATTCACAAAAAGAGATGAAATTCATGAGTATCTATGTAACAAATAGCAAACACCTTTATAAAATCAAAAGTACTCAAGATGCCAAGAAACAGATATAACCTAGGACAGGAAATTTTAATATGCCGTTCTTGGCATAAGACAGATAAAACAGACAAAAGTAAGTATTGATATTAAAGATCTAAACAACATAAATATTCAGGTAGCTTTCATGGGTACACACCTCATGTTACATCCTGACACCACAGAGCAGATCGTCTTCTCAGTGCACCATTGGAACAAAATATATTAATCAAAAGCTCACAAAAACTGATCATATACAAGGTTACAAAGCCAATTTTATTAAATCTGACAAATTAGAAATATTATTAAGCAGTACTTTCCAACCACGAAGCAACAAAACTAGAAATTATTTAAAAAAAATTTTTTTTAAGTCCCTCTCACCTGAAAATTAATACAATTTTCTCCTAAATAGCTCTTAGGTGAAAGAGGATAAAAACTTAAATAATGATAACAAATACTACATATTCAGTAGAATCTATTCTGTTTAGTAGAATCCATAGAATCTACTAGATATGTTTAAAACAGTGATCAGAGGAAAATCCATAGAACTTTAACACTTTTATAAATAAAATCAAAGAATTAAAGTAAATTAATTAAATTCCAAAGTTAGAAAATGTAAACAAAAAGAAAGCATAAAAGAGATATAATAATGAAAAAAGCAGAATTAATGAAGTAGAGGAAAAAAAGGATTTGACATAATTTTGAAAAGATTAACAAAATAGACTATGAGATAATTTGATCAAGAAGCAAAAGAAGAAGCACAGATATACAAAATAAGAAATACCAGAGACAAACACTGAAACAGAGGAAACTTTAGAAAGTATGAGGCCACTCTGCAGAGCTCTGTGCAAATACATTTGAAAAATTACATAAACTGAATAACTTACTAGAGAAATACAGACTAACAAAAGCAATACTATTTGAAAATGAAAGCTTAAATAGACTAATTTTAGTAAAAGAAATTGAAAAGTTATCAAGGAACTATCCCACAGAAGCAAAGGCCAGATGGGTTTCACAGGAGAATTCTAAGAAAAGCTCAGACCAGGATTAATCTCAATGCTTCATACATTGTTGCAGAGCAATAAAAATGAAGGAAAATTACCTAATTATTTTTGTATAGCAAATATAACTGAACACAATATACAGCATAAAAAACATTACAAATCAATATCAATTACGAATATTGATGCAAAATGCTAAATAAAATATTAGCTAAGAGGATACAATACCACATTAAAGAAGTAACACACCAAGACTGGGTGGGATTTATTGCATGAATGCAAGATAGGTTCACTATTAGAAAATCATTAACATAATGCACCATATTAATAGATCTAAGGAATAAAATGTTCAGTAATCTCCATAGCTCTTGAAAAACTGTTTGACAAAAATCAATACTCATTTCTGACTGAAAAAATCAGAAAAACAGGGAATTGATGGATATTCTCTAACCATGAGTAAATAAATAAACCTAAGTTAAACTTAATGAATAAACCCTAAAGACATTTCCATTCAGATTAAGACCAAAGCAAAAACGTCCATAATCTTTATTCTACATTGCACTGGTGTTATTAGCCAATACAATTAGACAAGAGAATCAATTAAGCACATAAAAATCAGTTAAATCTAAAATGACCTCCATGTGCAGAAAATACTTTTGTATTCCTAGAAAACTGTAGCACACCAATAAAACTTATTCAAAGAATCCAGTAAGGTATCAGTAAGATATTCAGTTAGATACAAAATTGATAAATAGAAATTAATAACCTTAACATATACAAATAATAACCAGCTACAGGAGTTAATGGTAGAGAGAAAAAGTCCCTCTTTCAACAGCAACAAAGATTAAATACTTAAAAAAAATTAACAAAAAATATGCAAAAGCCATATAAGTTAAAGAAAAATTTTAAACTATTTCTAAAAGACATAAAGGTACATTTTTTTAAAAAATGGAATGACATTTCCTATTTTTGGAAAGGATGACTCAACATCATAAAGATATCAGTTCTTCCTTAGTAATTTATAACGTTGATGTAATCCTAATAAAAATGCCTGTAAGATTTTACGGAGCTAGACAACTCATTACTACGGCTCATATGGAAAAGCAAATATGCAAGCCAGGACAAACTGAAGCAGAAAAACTATAAGGGACACCTAGTCTTACTACACACTAAAGTATATTATAAAAAGTCTCTGTAACTAAAGCAGTGTAGGACCAAAGCATGAGCAGACAAACGAAAAAAAACCAGAATAGAATATCAAGTCCAGAAATAGACCCAAGTGCATCTGAAAATTTAGTTTGATAAAGGTGGCATCTCGAATCACTTTATCTTTAAATAAAATGTGCTAGGAAAGAGGTTTGCTGCTTGGAAAAAGACAAAATTAAGTACATAACCTCAGATCATACACAACAGTAAATTCTAAATGAGTCAGAATTTAAGAGAAAAAAATAAAAGGTACAAACAAACAGGATAAATATGAAAAGAAAACACAGATGAATTCCTCTATAACCTCGGTGTAGAAAAGGTTTTCTAACTAGGATTGAAAATTGAGAGACCATAAAGTATAAGGTTCAGTCCATAACAAAATAAAGGTGGGTTCTAATTGAGATGGAGGCAATCACTTGACACATCCACTTAAATTACATAATAATATGTACTCCACACTCCACATAATAATAATGCATAATTTATCAGTACATTAACAAAATCTATCTTTCCATTTATAATCCATAGACTATCATAAAATGCATCTTTTGGTGAGGATATAACCAAAATATCTTGCTTTCCAGGAACAGTAATGATGAAGCAGTATCACTGTTGCAAGCTGTGAGGTCTGTTTCCAGTGTGGCACCATAGGATCACTGCTGAAGCGATGGCATGATATGGCTTGTGTGTTAGTCCCTGCTGCATGTCCCCAGAGCCTGGCTCCCTGGCTCACCCAGATATGCCACAAAGTATTTAGCATGATTTAATATATTCTTTTTTTGATTAAACTACTTAAAGTTACCTTCGCCCAAATAACCCCCACAAAACTTGTAATGAATTAAAGTCAAAGTTATCCCAAGTGACTAAGTGGGCAATTATGCATTACAAAAGCCCAAATCAAATGCATATCGATCTTAACAGCCACTGACACCGCAAGACCATTCATCAGAGGTAGCATAAACTCTGCCGCTCTTTGGCACCACCTCCAACCTTTTGTACTTATGCTAATGGACATGGAGGTGGTGGAGTGTGGGTGGGGGAGAAAACAAAACACTTGTAAAACAACATAAACCCACATCTACCTGAAGAATGTCAAAAAGATGACTTGCTCTTAAGTAAGTTATGTTCCCAAACTATAAAGAGTTACCACTTAAAATCGCAAATTACTGCTACAATAACCTCTTATCTTCTGATGCTCCTAGGTTGGGTCTCAGAAAGCCAATTATAGGACTCTGGGCTTCCGAAGCTGCTTGAGGAGCTCCTTTTGTCTGTAAAACCTCATGAGCTTATCTACTGAGCCCCGTAAGAATGTTTTGTGGGAGTCTTTCCTGGCAAGTCAAACCATTTACTAGCATGGGAACTCTGCCAGAAAATGATGATAAAGGTTTCTTCCCTGACTGAACTACAAAAACAGGATTGAGCAGACAATAGGGGTAAAGGTAGATGGTATTCCTACCTACTTTTGGACACTTGGAATTGTTTTATTCCTTATGAGTCAGTCTTTGACAGCAACACACAGTGATGTTTTAAAACTCTCAGTAAGCGGAAAATCCTCCGAGATTCTGGCAATTGGTTGACCAGCTGTCATTGCTTTTCTTGCTTTGGGTTTTCCCTTTCTTTTATTTCTCTGGTAAGTTTTTAAACAGGAAATTGGGAGAGGCTTTATTGTAGGTGTCTTCCTCAATCAGCAAAGCATATTCAAGATTTAAAATTACACCTCACCTGACATCTCTAACCACAGAAACAAAAAGAACTAAATGCTCCTCTGCTTGAGGAGAGAGGCCAGAGAAAGAAAACCAAGCAGACATTTAGAAACACTAGAAGACAGAAAATGACTGCATGATTTCTCATCTAGGACGTGTACTGGCTCATGAGATATACACAAGAATCAAATTTTCCTGCAGCAGTGCTGTGAAGGAAAAGCCCAGATGGACTAACAAGCTAAGTCACAAATCTAAGTGTGGTAAGTGTCGGTTTACTGATATAAATTCTGCCGGGCTAACTCGTAAATCTGAAGTTTAGTGTCAGTTTACTGGCCTAACAAGCTAACTTGTAAATCCAAGCTCAACAAGTGTCAGTAACGTGATCTGTTCCGAACTGATAAGCTCCAGTGTACTGATTCCTTGCTTTTTGCTGTTTGAACCTTATTGGCTAATAGCCCCATACTTGTAATTAACCCTATAAAACCTCATGTGCACGTCTTGGAGGTGCTCAGAGCTTCGGAGCAGAAGCCCCTCTGAGCCCGCTGGCGTAATAAATGTGAGTACTCCAACCCTCCGAGTGGTGCTTGTTTCTTGGCTGGCCTGTCATTTCTGTAACAGTGCAATGAAGAAATGGCTGTAATTGGAGAGAGAAAATCAAAAAGAAAAAAAGTGAAGTGACAGCAACATCAGTAGGAAAGAAATTATAAAGAAAACAAAAGTAAACAGCTTCCTTGACAGTAGAAAGAATCCAGTTCAAACATTTATCAGGCACCTGATAACAGCAAAGAAATGGGCTGAATGCCAAGAGTTCTAAAATGACTAAGATCTGCTTTTTTTGTAACTGTTACGTTTTGTGGAGAACCCACTATGCACCACCACCTTGCACACATTTTCTTACATTGTCACCATTTTTTCTCTTGTTTGGTATAACTGTCTCTATTCTATCAAAGAGGAAATTGAACCTCAAGTGTTCAACTTTCCCAAGGATACAACAGTAGTAAAAGATAAAGCTGGAATTCAAAAACTACATTTGTCTAATCCAAATTCATTTTCTTTCCAGTATACCATGCAAGCTTCCCAAAGTTGGGAATCAGACAAGTTTATAAATAATGCGAGAAGCAATCATGGGGATAGCTGGAAAGAAACTAAGAGAAAAACTAACGTGGTCAGGATACCTGATGGAAACACCAGTGTTAGCATATATAGTATTTCAGTATTACCTTAGTCCTATTGAGACATAATCAATAACTGATACTTATAATGATAATTTCAAAACATCAAAAAAGCTCAGTTTTGTTTTATATCCTCTAATTTCTAAGGAATAAATTATAAGATACATTTTAGAACTTCCTGTAGAATTTCTTCAACTTCCTCACATCCCACCTACAAACATATTTAAGTTTGTCACCTTTCTTATTTCTTCTCTTGAAAAAATTCTGGCCTCATTCATTCCTTCATTCAGTAAATATTTACTGAGTCCATGTCAGGGTCTATGCTAGATTCTAGGGAGAAAATGAATAATAAAAAGAAGATTCCTGCCTAGATGGACTCATATTCAAGAAGTGGGCATAGTTAATAAATATTCATATCATATCATTTATATTATATAAAATATATCATATATGTACTTACACATGATATATAATTATATGTAAACATGTATGGTATATATTATATATGTTTTGTATATACAATTTTGTATATAAATTATATTTTTTATATATGATCTATTATTATACGATACTTAAATAGTTCAACTTTAAGTAGTTTAATCAGAAAAAGGATATATTAAATTATGCTAAATACTTTGTGGCATATCTGGGTGAGCCAGGCTCTGAGGACACATAGCAGGGACTAACACACAAGCCACATCATGCCATCGCTTCAGCAGTGATCCTATGGTGCCACACTGGAAACAGACCTCACAGCTTGCAACAGTGATACTGCTCAACCATTACTGTTCCTGGAAAGCAAGATATTTTGGTTATATCCTCACCAAAAGATGCATTTTATGATAGTCTATGGATTATAAATGGAAAGATAGATTTTGTTAATGTACTGATAAATTATGCATTATTATTATGTGGAGTGTGGAGTACATATTATTATGTAATTTAAGTGGATGTGTCAAGTGATTGCCTCCATCTCAATTAGAACCCACCTTTGTTTTGTTATGGACTGAACTGTGCCCCCTAAAATTCATGGCTGAAAGCCCTAACTCCAGTGCCTTAGAATGTGACTGTATTTGGAGTAGGGTTTTTAAAGAGGTAATTAAGTTAAAAGGAAGCCACTGGGGGTGGACCCTTATCTAGTCTGACTATTGTCTTTATAAGGGGGTTAAGAGGTACAAACTATTATGTATAAAATAAATAAGCTGCAAGGATACATTGTACAACACAAGGAATATAGCTAATATTTTATAATAAACTATAAATGGAATATAACCTTTTAAAAATTGTGAATCACTATGTTGTACATCTATGGCTTATATAATACTGTACATCAAATATACTTCAATTTAAAAAATAAAAAAAGAATTTGACAAATTTAGTTTAATTTGTGTTCTGTGTGTTTACAAATTAAACAAGTATGTTAACAATTTTTTAAAAATCCATGACCTATGGAAATCCAAACAAAATGATAATTAACTGTCACTAATTTCCCCATGGTATAAGTTTGAGAAAGTATGCAAGGACATTTAGTCTACATTGTTTTATGCATAATTTATTAATCTTCTCTCTTCTCATAAGAAGTAAGACTACTTCGTGATTTACATGGCTCTGCTAAGGAGTGCAGAACTGGGGCTTTTCTGAGCATCCACTATAACAGGGTAAGAAAACTATGGACCAGGTGCCTGTTTTCATAAATGAACTTTTAACAGAACACAGTCAAATCCACTCACTTACATATTGCCTATCGCTACTTTTGTGCAACAACAGCAGATCTGAATAGTTGCTACAGAGATCCTACTACCAGGCATAAGAACATCTACTATCTGATCCTTTAACAAAAAGATTGCCAACCTCTACTACACAACAATCTTCTTTGCCACGCAACTCATGAAGATATTTTTTCCCAAAGATAGTTCTTACCTTAAGCTGCTGCCGGCAATTAAGATGCAAATTTTGCTTTGTTTCGTATGGACACAGAATATACATATCTGTGTCAAATAGCATTCCCAGTCCCCTCTCAGTTGCCCTGCTGTTTAGAACATGAGGTGAGGTCCAGCAGAATGGGGTAGTAATAAACAATGTTTATTAATTGTACAAATAAAATAAGGAACTATATGGATTACCCATTTTTCAGAGAAATGAGAAGAAAAATGTTTAATCAGAGATATTGTCTATGACACAGCTATGATATGTCATAAACATATCTTAATGAAAGATGACAAAAAATGGTATGGAAGTATTTATTAAGATGTTTCTCCCAAAGATAATGCTGGTTTCATTGTAAGGGTTTAAACTGCTAGTACATATTAAGAATGATCAGTTTTTTTCAAGGAAATATAACAGAATCACATTTAGATCCTATTAGACTTAAAAGCTTTGCACAGCAAAGGAAACCACCAACAAAATGAAAAAACAACCTACTAAATGGAATAAAATATTTGCTAATGATATAACTGGTAACAAGTTAATATACAAAATACATAGACAACTCAACAGAAAAAAAGGCAATTAAAAAATGAGCAGAAGACTTGAATAGACATTTTTCCAAAGAAGACATTCAGATGGCCAACAGGCACATGAAAGGTGCTTAACATCATTAATTATCAGAGAAATGCAAATTAAAAACACTATGAAATATCATCTCATATCTGTCAGAATAGCTATCAGCAAAATGACCATCAGCAAAATGACCATGAATAACAAACGTTGTTAGCAAGGATGTGGAGAAAAGTTAACCCTTGTTCTCTATTTGTAGGAATGTCAATTAGTGTAGCCACTGTGGAAAATAGTCTGGAGATTCCTCAAAAAAACTAAAAATAGAACTACCATATTATCCAGCAATTCCACACCTGGGTAAATAGCCAAAGAAAATGAAAACACTAATTCAAAAAGATACATGCACCCCAATGTCTATAGCAGCATTACTTAAAATTGCCAAGATACAGAAACAATCGAAGTGTCCATCAACAGATGAATAGATAAAGATGTGGGGGGTGTTTGTATGTGTATGTATGTATGCATATATATAAATACACACACACACACACACACACACACACACACACACACACACACAGAGGAATACTATTTAGCCATAAAAAAGAATGAAACATTTGCAACAACATGGATAGACTAGGAGGGTATTATGTTAAGTGAAATAAGTCAGACAGAAAAAGACAAATACTGTAATGATCTCTCTTGCATGTGGAATCTAAAAAAACAGAACAAACTAGTGGCTATAACAAAAAGGAAACAGTCACAGGTACAGAGAACAAACTAGCAGTTACCAGTGGGGATAGGGAAGTGGGGAGGGGCAATATAGAGGTAGGGGATTAAGAGGTACAAACTATTATGTATGAAATAAACTACAAGGATGTATAGCACAACATAGGGAATATAGCCAATATTTTATAATCACCATAAATGGATTATAACTTTTTAAAAATTGTGAATCACTGTATTGTACACCTATAAATTATATACTATTGTACATTAATTATATCTCAAATTTTTTTAAGTTAAAAAAAAGAATCATATTCACGCAGCAGGGTTTCTCTCCCTTCAATGTGCATATGAATCATGTGGGGAAATTCTCACAATGGAGATTCTCACTCAGTGGTCTGGGTGGGACCTGGGACTGTGCATCCCTAGCAGGCTCGTTTCTAGACCACACTTGAGTTCTATTACTTTGTCTTTTCTCTACCTTCCTGGGGTAGCCAGTCTCGAAGATGGCTCCCAATCATCCCCACCTATAGAACTCACCCTCTCGTGTGGTCTGCTCCCACATTGTGCCAGGGAGGGTCTGTATGACAGTTTATGCATGTATGTCATTTCTAAGATTAGGTTATAAAAGATTTCCACCATGGGTGTATGTGTTCTCTCTCTCTCTCTCTCTCTCATTCCATCTAGGGGAAGCCAGCTTCCATGTTTTAAGGCAACAGAGTAGACAGGACCATATACTGTAAAACTGAGTTAACTGGCCAACAGCTACTGAGGACCCAACACGTACTAACTATTATATGAGTGAACTTGGAAACAGATCCTTCAACTGTGGCTAAACATTGACATGCATGCAGCCCTGTCTGACAGCTTGACTGCAACTTCATAAGAGACCCTGAACCAGAACCAAGCAGTGAAGCCACTCCCTGATTCCTGACCCTCGGAAACTATGGGGGAGAATACATGGTTGTGGTTGTCACTACATGTCACATACATGGTCAGCTGCTAAGTTTTGTGATAATTTGTTACACAGCGATTGGTAACTAATACCTTTAGTTAATGATTTTACAGTACCTTTTTGGAGAGTTTGCACTGATCAGGAAAGAAGGGTGAAGTGCAGTTTTTATTGCTAATCAGAAAATAAAACCCTAAAGCCTGTAACTA
Source organism: Camelus bactrianus (assembly GCF_048773025.1). Lineage (NCBI taxonomy): Eukaryota > Metazoa > Chordata > Mammalia > Artiodactyla > Camelidae > Camelus > Camelus bactrianus. Next base: position 77,697,379 of record NC_133541.1, read on the forward strand.
CAATGTCTTTTCACACTAATCACCATGCTTTAGTCTCAAACTCGTAAGAGGTACAGATGGCAGGATCATCAGTCCCCTTTACAGATATGGAATCTGGTAGGTCTGGACAGATGTGCTGTTCTCTCCAACAACATATGGCATGTCAGCCAAACCTGAACTGGATCTCTGCCTTTCTTATTTCTTCTGCCAGGGCTCTTGTCATCAGACTACCCTGCCTCTGCTTACCATTTCTACCCAAGAGTTGGTTGGTGGTCAACTAAATAAGAAAGCTGGAAAGCAGGCAAGAGTTTAGCTTTAGGTTGCAAAGCTAGTACAAGAGTGGGAGGTGTAATGAGAGCTACCAGCTGTTACAAATTTGTGCCATTATTATAAGATACTTTATTAAACTAGATAAACTGTCATATTATGTATAGCCCAGGACCTAATTGGCAGATCTCCTACCAACTCTTTATGTAACAAAGACTTGATAAAAACTGCATTTAATGATCCAACTTACATGTGTTGTGAAACGATTGCCATATTAAGTTAACATCTGTCATTTCATATAGATACAAAAAAAAAAAAGAAAAAGAAAAAATGTTTTTTCCTTGTGATGAAAGCTCTTAGGATCTACTCTCTTAACAGCTTTCAAATATACCCTACACAGATGTTAACTCTAGTCATCGTGTTGTACACTCCATCTCTAGTAGTCATTATTTACCTTATAACCGGAAGGTTGTATTTTTTTTTACCACCCTCCTCCAATTCCCCCTCCCTTCACCCCCACCTCTGGTAACCACAAATCTGAACTTTTCTTCTATGAGTTTGGATTTTTTTTCCCAGATTCCACATATAAGTGAGTTCAAACGGTGTCTAATTTTATTGCATGTTAATAAAAGCACTTAGGAGTGAGATGGGATTATGTCTCCAAAGTTTTTTCAGCGTTTTGTAAGGATCACTTAGGGCTTATAAAACTTTAGAGATCATCTGGAGGAAACTAATAGGTTGTTGAAAAGGCTTATAAACTAACAACCAAGAAGTCCTGGCTTCCACATTCAAGAATGCACCTGTTCTCCTGGAGGGTGAGTTGGCATTTGGTCATCTGGAATCTATGTTGATTTTGTGAGTCACTATAAATATATCTGCATGACCTTAGTTCAGTCATGTCCTTATGTTTGAGAACAAAGTAAACATGAGATTTATCATGATCTTGAGGCATTTTTTGAATTGGGAAAAATATTTAGAAGGACAAAATTATTTTTCTTGAGCTAAGAAAGTATTCAAATAGTCACCTTAAAACAAATATCCTTAAAGCAATTTACACTATGGTTTCCAGTCCCTTTACTTTAGTGTTGAAATCACCTGAAATTAGAGAGCCTGGCTAAGGTGGTAACATTGCCACCCACTAGCTGTGTGATACTTGATTAAAGTTGCCAAATTTGTCTCTTTATTAAAAACTGAGATCATTAATACTATGTTCCTTACAGTATTTTAAAGAGAATTAAATAACTTAATACCTATAAATTACACAGTGTAATGTGTATGACATAATAACTTTCAGCAAATGCTGAAAATCTGTTATTTTTATTTAGTAATAGTTTCTTAAATGGTAACAATCAGGCAATGGGACCATGTTTCTCTTACTTGCTGTAAACTTCTGCAGAAGAAATCTACAAAGATGATAGTGAGAAGAAACAAATGTTAGAAAAGTAAAAGACAAAATCAGCTATGTTTGTTACTTTTAATTCACATCATCAAGGAATAGATCATATCAACTTTGGAAGGAAATTGTACGTATATATATATTAAGTTTGTATCAAGCATTTGAAATATTCTTTTAGTCCACTAAATATATTTTCCAAAATACTCATCTGGCATTTAACCTGCACACTTTTGAGAGCTAGTTACCTTACTTTTTCATTGAAATTGTAGTATACACAACCATTTTTTCCAAGGTGACACTTTGAAATATGAAATGCAATTCTTAGTTCTGTAGCAAGTTTGCACTCCTGTTAGAATTGCTGGGCCCTCCATTCGTTAAGATCAGATGAGATGTGTCACCTTCAGTAAAACTTTATTCAAGTCTTTCAGGCAAAGACAATTTTTCCCTTTGGGCTTACCCAGATAACATTTTTACAACTATAAAATGTCACAGTTACAACTGTATTCTAAACATTTATTTACAGACTTCTTTCCTCTACTAGATGGCAATCATCTCAGAAAGTTTAAAATTTTCTTTTTATTTCATCTTTTGTTGAGAGGGGGTACATAAATATTAACTAAGTGAGTGATAAAAGGAATGAATTTGATCCTTTACTGTGTACTGGAATTCAGAGAAATATATAGTCTTCTGAGATCTTTATCTATATTTCTATACTATGTATCTATATCTCTACCTGTATCAATTAGATATGGATATAAATGCATGGTATTTAGAAAGACCAATGATCTTACCCTCACGCCAGACCTTTCTGTTTATTTACAATGGTGTGATAAAGATGTCAGAGATTTTTGGCAGTTTTTCTTTTTGCTCACAAAGTGGCTTCCCAGCAGCAACTCTGGGAACTGCTCCTGGCACAGGCTCCCCACAGCTGCTCCCATCTGCAAGGGCTCTTCTCTGAAATGGCTCCTGCTGGCAGTGGGTCCCATCATCAAAACCCCAGGGCAGCAGCAGTTCATCCTGTCTGGAAGGGCACTTGCCAGCCTCCTCCTTCCCTTGGTGCCTGGTCCCTGCTCTCTTAGCACCATTTCTAGGGAGGCTCACAGCAGGATCCAGGGTCCTTTGGGCAATTAGACAGAGTGACACCACTCTTTCTGAGGGACTAGGTGAAAGGTATGAAGATAAAAATCCTAAATTACAGAAAATGGTGCTCTGTTCTCTGTAATTTTCTACAGTCAACTCAACATTTCTTGAGGTTTCTAATCCCCCTCTGGAGTTGTAAGTGCTTGAGGACATTATACTAACCCTCAGTGACTGGTAGGACACAAGCCTAGTGAAGATTCCACTATCTTATGTATATTATCTTATCCTATCTTATCTCACAGCACACATCTCCTCCTTCTGGGAGAGGACCACTGATGTTTTGGGGGAATGCTTCCCTCCCCTAGTTTCAGTGTGTATGGCTGAGATGCAGACAGGTAACACTCACCAACTCTTTTGTACAAAGGGTTATACTATGTTCTATGTTGCACAGATTCTATGCTGAGCCAAGCAACAAAGTTCTAAGAATTTTATCTGTATATGTATCTAGGTATTTAAAAAGATAAATTGTTTTTTGATGGCCTTGTTAAAAAGAAAGGATTATGTGATCTTTAGCTAGTATGGCAACTATGAGAAGATGGTCTGCTGAGAGAGAGAGAGAGACAGAGAGAAAGAGAGAGAGAGACAGAGAGTGTGTTTGTACATATGAATGTGAGAGAGAAAGAGAAAAAGGATCCTGAAAATAATATTTGAATGCCTGGACTTAACCTATCTGGCCAGCTCTATTCATGGGTTTTTGTTACATGACTTGATAAATTACTTTATCCTTTTTATTTGCATTCACTGGTTTGAATTAAGTTTCTGAAATGTGTAACTAAAATGGCTCAACTAATTAATCAGGAAACTAAGGGACTGATGGGCGCCCCAAATCCCATTTGTTCATCTTTCCCTATGTAGCAGCCATGTAACCAGGTAACCAGAATTCCCAGGACAACTTTACTTCAAGTGTTTCCTACTATTTTCCCTATCAATATATTTTGCATTTTATACTTGGTTATTTTTTCCCAGAAATAAATGGGAAATTATGACTGTAGGGCATAAGGACACCAATGAAAACCAAGTTTCCCCATAGTTACCTTAGGCCTTCCAGTATTCTGTTATAAATCTTATATTATAAAAGGAGTTAATAGTAGCTGCTCTTTCACAAAGAACTGCTGTGAAAATTAGCCAGCATTTGTAAAAACAGAAAGGTATATCCATCAAATAATAGTATACCAGTTGACACAGCATATAAAATAGAAAAGGTGTACAGACCTGTGACTTTAATACCATTATTTCCAAGAAACTCTGTAGTGATTGTGAGGTGCTTGTGGCTGATCATGTCTCCCCCAACAGTGTCTGTATCCAGACAGCATTTAGCACATTTTTTTTGGTTGCATGTGAAATGCTCTTTGTTGGCTGCTTTATCTGGACACAGCCCTCAGGAAAGTCCTAGCTGAGAACACTTAACTAAAATCCAGTGGTCCCTACATAGAAGGGAAAATGGAAGACAATCATCCAGAGAATCCGACCACCTTAAAAAAAACCGAAGAAAAATCCAGATAAATGATGTATATTGTAGGAAAAAAAGTTAATTGTTTTGTATTTTGGTTTCATATCACATGTGCAGATGTTCTCCATGCTTATGTGATATGGTTGGAATTCTGTAATAAAGCCTCTATTTTCTCATTGTCTAGGATGAAAGGGTTCAGAAAAGGCCCAGTGGAGTCAGTTACTTACTCATGTATGAGTTGGGTGCCAGGAAGCAAGCTTTGGTCTTTTCTGACATCTAGTCACATTTTCTAGATCTAGTCATCACTCACAGAAGAAAGATGATGAGACAAGACATCATCCATTTCATCCTCTTATTTTCCACACAAATCAAGCCTCAGAGAGGTTCACCGATGCACTGATGTTCATTTGCGGCCATAATCCACTGCCCTATTCTCCATCACTTTTTCCCAAATGCTGTTGCACTGGGGGTATTAGACATGTCTTGGGCATACACAGACAAGGCTTTTATTTTAATAATCACACATTTAACTAATTGGATATTTTAAAACCATAGCTTACAATTAAACCTGTGATTTCACAAGTATTAGTACTTAGAATAAGGATAAGTTAAAAATCATAGAGTTGGCTTAAGGTATGATTAAAGAAAAATAAAACATATCATGTGACAGACACATGGTTATGACCCCAAATTATGAATGTAACAATTCTCTTCATGACAGGTGATGTGATAAAATATGTGTGTATATATATTATGTTATAGGAAAAATTCTTACAAAGATGTAAATTTGAAATAATTTTATGTTTTTAACAACTGATTCTATTAAGATAATAAAAGCACACTATGATACAGCAATCCACTCCTGGGCATTTATCCAGAGAAAACTCTAATTTGAAAATATATGTGCACCTCAATGTTCATAGTGTTACGGAAATGACAGGCCAGTTAAGAAACAAGCACCACTCAGAGGGTTGGAGTACTCAGATGTATTACGCTGGCGGGCTCAGAGGGGCTTCTGCTCCGAAGCTCTGAGCACCTCCAAGACCTACGCATGAGGTTTTATAGGGTAAAGTACAAGCTTGGGGTATTCGGCCAATAGGCATGGAACAGCTTTAGCAGCATTATCATCACAAAAGTGGAGGCGGGGAGGCAGCAAACCAACATTCCAAAGCCAGATATGTATCTTTGAAAACCCAGCTGGCTAGCAAAAAACATGAACAGCAAACCAACACTAATTAACCTAGATTTACAAGTTAGTCTAGCAGAACTCAGATCAGTATTCCAATACTTAGATTTGTGAGTTATCTTGTTAGACCAGCCCGGTTTTTCCTTCACAATAGCAGCACTATTTTCAATAGCCAAGACATGGAAACAACCTAAATGCCCATCAACAGAAAAATGGACAAAGAAGATGTAATATATATATGTATTATATATAATATGTGTATAAACACACACACACACACACACACACAATGGAATATTATTCAGTAACAAAAAGGAGTAAAATAATGTCATTTGCAACATGGATGGACCTAGAGATTATCATATTAAGTGAAGTAAGTCAGATAGTGAAAGACAAATATGGTATCACTCTTATGTGGAAACTAAAAACATGATACAAATGAACTTATTTACAAAACAGAAATAGCTTAACAGAAATAGGAAACCAACCTGTGGTTACCAAATGCGGAGGGGAGAGAGAGGGATAAATTAGGAGTTTGTGATTAACAGATACACACTACAATACACAAAATGGATAAACAACAAGAGTTTACTGTATAGCACAGGGAACTATATTCAATATCTTACAATAACCTATAATGGAAAATAATCTGGAAAAATGTATATATATATAGCTGAATCACTTTGCTGTATATCTGAAATTAAAAACAATATTATAAATCAACTATACTTCAAAAAAGTATATGAAAACATAAAACAGAAAATGTGCAGTTACTTATTTTTTTAAATTTTCTGATATTGAAGCTCAATTTTTCAGGAATTCCATTGTTTAAAAAATTGCTAGTTCCTTTTTTTCCACAATGTCTTGGCAGAATAAATAAATTATTTGGATAATTGAGAAAAATTAAACTTATTCATTAACTAGTGATGCTTCTATTAATTTATTCATTTGATAAGTAACTATTGAGGGATTCCCACATGTTGGGCATTATACTAGGCACTGGGGACACAGCAGTGAGTAAAAAGTAAAAATATTTGCTGTTATGGAATTTACATTCAAGTGGAAGAAGGTGGCACTAAAGAATGGTTATGTAATATGTTAAGAGGTGATCATGAAAATCAAGGTAGGGCAAATTGATAGAGACTGACCAGAGGGGACTTTGTGTTAAGGAAGTCGTCTCTGAAGAGACATATGAGCAGGGGCCAGAATGAAGTAAGAGAGTGAGCCTTATGAATATCTTGGGAAGAGGCATTCAGGGCAGGAGGGAAGGCAGATGCCATTTACTCCATAAATCTAGCTTTTCTTCTCTGTCCTACAAACAGTGTCTATTTGAGACTGTCCCAATGATTCTCACCAGCATGCATTAAAAGAAATTTCCAATCAGATTTGTGATATACATGACCACTACCTAGTTACAAAGTCCTTATGTGTACATTGTTGTATTTGATATGCATATCCACCTTATGGGAGTATAGTGGAATATGCAAATGGAAAAAGTACTTTTTGTAATCTCTCCTTTATAGAAGAAAACCAAGTCTTAGGGAAGGTAAGTGATTTGCCTAAAACCATTCAAATAATAAGCAATAAATCCTAGCCTCAGATCTAAGTCTGGTACTTTTCATTAAAGGTGAGAAAGAAAGACTGAAAGGGGAGAAGGGAGGAGAAAGGGAGAGAGAAAGAAAAAAGTTTACTTTTATTTCTTAATGTTAGATTAATACACGTTTATTTTAGAAATACTTGAAAAACATGTAAAACCAAAAGAAAGAAAACTGTATCTACACTATGAAATGCATTCAATTACTTTACTCATTCATTCAGATAATATTTACTGAGTGTGCACCCTATGTGAGGTCCTGAGGCAGCTGACAGGGATACATCAGTGAACATTTTAATCAAGTATGCCTTACATGAAACCCTTCTAGTAGGATGAGAATCAATAAAGAAGACATATAACTGAAATACACAACATGTTAGTTAGTGATAAGAACCAAGTATATAATAGAATGAGTATTTACTATGAAACGTTTTCCTTTTTTTTTGTTTTTAATGTTTTACAAGTAAATGTACTAGGAGCATGTGGCCTGAACGAAACTCACTTCCTCTCTACTGTCAAGTCTGAGCTAAAAGGCTATTGTGAGCTGTAGGTATCTCAGTCCAAAAGAGGACCCTACCCTATGAATAAGCTGTCATATATAAATGCCTTGGAATCCAGAGTTGAAAGGAAAATGATGTGAAAATAATCCAAACAGTCTAGCATAAAAAGTTCTAAACTACCTCAGCAAAACCTAGAAAGGTGCAGAGAGAAGTAAAACATCCAGGAGACTGGGGTGGGGTAGGCGGGAGGGAGAGGAAGGGAGAGTAAAAATATTTTACAGGTCTCCGATCCTATTTGGATTGGAAAGAAGTAGGGAAAATAGTTTATACGGTGAGAGAATGCATTTGTACTTTATTTTCAATCATATGTATGATTATGAGAGTTGGAAGAGGGAAGGTAGACATTAATAGAACAGAAGAGCAAGTAGGACTTTTAATAAGCATGAGGTATAAATGAAATGAAGGACAGTTTGATCAAACTAACAAAAAAAAGAGTAATACCAAATAAGTAAATTTAAAACAACATCAATTAAGATGAAATGAGTAAGTGTGACCCACTAAACTGAGAGAGGACTGTTTGTTCCAGTAGGAGAAAAAAAGACAGTCAAATTGGCATTTAAAATAAAAAACACACTGAGAGTGATAAAGATGGGTTAGAAATTAAGGGGACAGGCAAAGAAATGCCAGTTAAATCTAAGCAAAACAAAAAACATAAACAATGAAAGTATCAGTAACAAACTATTTAAAATTTATTGTTAAGAGAGCTCAGGATAAAGTTGCTTGGAGGAAGAAGTGCTCAGAAGGGCCACCTCATTTACTGAGGTTGATGTAGCACTCAGAACAAGACACACAATCAGAAAAGACCTGTGAGGACCCTAGGCTCATTCCTCTGACAGACCTGTATGTTCTGGGGTCTGCTTAAACAGCAGATGAAGGCTAAGGCAGAGCTGTAAACAGCTTGGCTTAGTGATGAAGGAGTACTCAAACTCAGAGCTAAATTGCAAAGATTGAGACAGTAGTATTTATTTTCATCTTCTTGGCTCCAATAATTTAAGAAAATCTCTGTCAGGTCACTGACTGCCACCTGAAATAATGAACAGACTTTAGTGTCCATACATGACAAGAAATACAGTCTTTGCAAAAGTAGTTTGAAAATGTCAATGAACAATTGGATGGCTGCAGCCTCTATGATTAACAATAGAGATCTCTACAGAAGAGGGTGAATTTGATTTCCAGCATTATCATAAGCTAATATTCAAAATTTAACTTTTGCACCACCACAACAAAAAACCTGCAAGGCATAGAAAGAAATAGTAAAGAATGGCCCATTCAAAGGAAAACAGTAACTTGACAGATCTGGTCCTAAGGAAGCCCAAACAATAGACTTACTAGATAAAGACTTAATAAATTATGTTAAATATACTCAAAATGCTAAAGAAAACTATGGACAAAGAACAAAAGGAAATCTGAAATGAGCAATGAATGTGAGTATGATCAAAATGAAATTATCATCAGTAAGGAGACAAAAATTTTACAAAAGGAGCCAAACAGAAACTCAGGAGATAAAAAGGACAATAACTGACTTTTTTTTTTTTTAAATGGAGAGATTCAACAGCAAATTTGAGCAGGTAGAAAGACTCTGTGAACTTGGAGATAAGACAATCAAAATTATTCAGTCTTAGGACCAGAAAGAAAACAGAATAAAGAAAAGTGAACAGGATCTGAGAGACTTGCAGTACACTATTTAAAAAACCAATATATGCTTTATGGGAGTAATAGTAGGAAAAGAGAGAGAGAAAATGGGGAGAAAATTGAAGAAATAATGGTTGAAAATGTCTGAAATTTGAGGAAAGACATGAATCTACACATACAAAAAAAACTCAACAAACTCCAAGTAGAATAAATAAGGTGTCAACACTAAGGCATATTAAAATCAAATAAAAGACAAAGACAAACAGAAAAATGTTGAAAGCAGCGAGAAGTGACTGGTCATGTATAAGGGATTCTCAATGAGATTAACAACCAATTTCTCATCAGAAGCTATGGAGGTAAAAGGCAGTGGAATGTCATATGTAAATTTTTTTTTTTTTTTTTAAGCTGTCAAGCAAGAATTCAGTATTTGTCAAAACCATCCTTCAAAAATGGTGGAGAAATTATGACATCCCTAGATTTTAAAAATTAAGAGTTCTTTACTTGTAGACCTGACTTACAAGAAATGCTAAAGGAAGTTTTTCAGTCTGACATGAAAGAACACTGGACAATAACTCAAAGCCATATGAGAAAATAAAGAACATATGAGACAATAAAGAATCCTTGGTAAGGGTAACTACACAGACAAATTTAAAAGATGGTACTAACATATGTTTTTTGTTTGTAATACCTTTTAAAAATTTTTCTACATGATTTAAAAGACAAATGCATAAGATAGTAATTATGAACCTATGTCAATGAACACACAATGTGTAATTTGTAGCAAAATTTAAACAGAGTAGGAGAAGGAACTGTGTTATTCCATGGTTCTCTCCTGAAAACTAGTCCACATACAGTTTACCCTATATCTTGAATCTCTTCCCCATTGCCTTTCACTACAACGTTTACTTTTCTCCCTTTAGGCTTGAACCTCTCCATGCTCTATTGCAAATGAAGTCAGTTTTGGGGGCAAAACACTAGGAGTTATCTATTTTAATGAACTGTTTCTCCACCCAGGGACATTTCTGAGCCAAGGATCTGGAGCTGGGGGGTGGGGACAATGGTAAGCTACTCTCTGAGTGGCACCCTCACTCTAGGAGCTAAGTGCTTGCTTGGTATTGGTGTGGGAAGTAGACTGATGTCACTTTGGCTTGCCTCTCCTGGTATGTAACCACCACTATATGAGCTGAGAGGATAATCAGATTCCTAGTATTCTCAGAATGCTGTGTCCATGACAGAGCCCCCATTCCACAAGTCAAGGCTTCACAGAAGAAGGGGGCTCCCACCTCTCACCTCTACCATGAGGGAGTTCTTTGTGGTGATGGAAGTTCTATATCTTGATTGTTATGGTGGTTACATGCATACCTACATGGCATAAAATTGCATAGAACTATATTTACAAATACACAAGAATTGCAATTTTAAAAAACAGTAAAAGCTTAATAAAGTCTGTAGTCTATGTAATAGAAATGTACCAATGTCAATTTCTTTGTTTCAATATTGTACTACACCTAAATAAGAGGTCACCATTTGGGAAAGCTGGGTGAAGGGTGCATAAGACCTGATACTATTTTTACAGCTTCTACTGAACCTTAATTATTTCCAAGTAAAAAGTTCAAAAATATACCAGTCTCTTCATGTTAAAGAACACAGACTCATTTTCCATAGGGAAAGGTAACCATGGGAAACAAGGGAATGTGATGAACTGACAGAATACCTAATACATAAAGAAACAGAGAGTAGAAACAGATGGGTGACTCTAATGCAGAAGGTGGTATTTTGTTTCAATTTTTGATTTTGTTAAGACTAGAAATAGTTAAAGAGTAACCTCAAGGAAGAATTAAGAGGACATTACCTTCTTGTTTTCTAGCACTACAAGAGTATCTGTTTCCCACCGGTCTCCCTGATCTGTCTATATAAAGCTCTTTACAAAGTATTTTGAACCTCTGATATGCATCATGCACAGTGGCAGACAAATAATGGCACAATGTCTAAAGACTGCAAGGGACTGATTACTAGCTTCCCAAACAAGTCTGGATCTAACAAGTAAGATTTTTTTCAGTGTTGGAAAACAGCTGAGTGCACAGCTTTGAATACTTGTATGTGTGTATTCCTGACTTAGCCAGACAAAGAAAAAAATTCAGTTCCCCAGAAAAGCCGACCATTCTGGTTTTCAAGTGCCCTTTAAGTGATGTCACTTCATTGTTTGAGCCAACAATAGAAACTGAATTGTTGCTATTCACTTTCAAATCCCCCTCAACCCAGTACTGCTCTGTATGTTTCCACTAACTCATTCCCTTTACTACTTCCTTAAATGGAATTGTCTCTTTACTTTCTCATATTATACACATTTGCTTTACTTTTCCTTATTATCTCTTTAAGGTGTTTTGTTCTTTTTTTTTTTTTTTTAACACATTCTCAGGGCTAAAATAAAAGAGAGTTATTTATCAAGTATTTTGTTAATAAGATTTTAGCTCTTGAGCTGTCCTGCAGTTATACACAAGGGAAATGAGACAGATATGAAACAAAGCCAAAGGGTAACACACAATTTGATTAAACTCATGGTATATTCAGCTGCTTTACAGGGATTCTATGATGCTCACTGATGCATAAGACATAAGCTGTAGATCTGTCCCACTTAGCTTACAGACAAACATCTGTTAAAAAATATTCAACAATTTTAGTAACTTTACATAGCTGTACAAATATCCTCATAGCATCTCTTAACAAGGCTTTGTATGCATTTTAGAAAAATGACATTCAGCATTACCAACGTTACTGAAACTTGAATATTGACCCTAAAAGTCTGATTTGGTTCCTCCTCATATTCATAGTCAGTAGATCATATGGATACCAAAATTACATAAATCATCATCACTAACTTGGCAAGAGAGTAAGGAAAAACAATCTGTCAAAGCAAGTTCAAAATATTCACAGGTGACTCTTCAATAGATGAGGACACATAAGATAAGAGAATGATAAACTTGCTTATTTTAGGAAATAAAAATTAAAAATAGAAGGTTTGCATTAGATAACCACTTTTTAGCTGGAATCCTCTCCTAATTCAACTAGAAGCATCATAACACATATATTTCATAATCTAAAGGTACACTCTGAGATCAGATGTATGAATGAGAATAGACTGGGCTGAAGAAACTGTATATGTATTTGCTAAGGTGCATGGGGTCAATGTCATTTGTTTTCATATTCTACTTATTTCATATCTTTCATAGAAAGCAAACATTTTAGTTAACTCCTAATAAAATGAGCAGGTTGACATTCACTTTTACTTCTAAATACTTCTATTTCTCTTTGCTTCTCCATCTCCTTGTTTATCATTGTCTGAATTATTAAAATTCTGATATTTCTCTCAGTGTCTAGCATGGTGCTGAAAACAGCATATTGCAATACATTCTTGTTAACTGAACTAGATTAAGGCATCAGTTACACACACGAAGACGGCTTATATTACAAGCCTCTAAGCGCAAAGGGGAGTAAGCCATGATAGATCTGATAAGGAGATGCCCTCTGGTGAAAGTGGACGTTGTGAAAATGTTTGTGGAAAGAGTGAGAACATGAAAAAATTGAGTAAATTAATTAGAGTGAAGCAACGTCATGAGGTTTCGGAGGTATATATGTCTTCTTGAATTATCCAGTTTTGATCAAAACTCACAGATGTATTATCAAGTGAAATCATGTTTCTTTTTAATTGAGCATCTTGCTGCTTCTTATTTAAATGTGCCTGATTCACCTGGCAAACCTAGGGACTTATTGTTTCATCTTCCTGTCCACTTTAACTTTCCCTGATGAAGACAAGACAACATGATGAAACACAGGAATGCAACTGTAATATAAGCATTCCTTTCTTGGAAAGACAAGTGCAGGAGCAAGTCTGAAGTGCAAATAGGGAGCCAGGTGCTTCATTTCAGTCGCTTTGCTCATGTAAATGCTCAAAAATTTGGTAGGTGCTTGTTTGGAGCCTGTGTGGGGAGTTCAGCTCAAGAATTGAAAAAATACCAAGGAGACAGCTTTGTAGCCTCGGTTTTTACACAGTTTAGGAATGTCAGTTGCTTTATTTGTTAAACAGTAAATCCTTCATTTTTTAAACGCAGAGAGCCTCAGAAATAATACAAGTAATAGCTCAGGGATTTGTGCTTCCACAGCTCACAGCCCTTCCTCAGCTCTCACTCTCCTTCCCATCCTCCCTTTGCCAGGCTCGCTTCCTCACAAGCTTCAGTTCTACTTCATCTTGGTCAGTTTCAAAGTATATGTTGATAATGTGCTATAATCCCTGTATGATTCAAGTTTAAGGTACTCTGTCTTTATTCCACAGCCTGCTTTCATGATCACTGCCTGAATTTTGCCATCATCTAGAACTGCTCCACATTTAAAATCTTGTTTCTGAAATTTCCTTTTCCCTTTAAAGAAAGTAATAATTGATCATTACAGAAACTTTGAAAATAATCACTTGGAACCTCGTCATCTAAAACCATGTCAGAGTTCCTTGGTAGATGGTTCCTCTGTCTTCTTAATGAGGGAATCCAGCAGTGAGAATGGATTTATTTCTTATTGGCCTCCTTCACCATTTATAGGGATTTAAGTTTGGCTTTGTCTGGCTTGGCTAACTCAATTCCACTCTGTATTCATCTTTTACCTTCCAAAAGTCTTGAAATCTCTTTTTCTGCTGTGTTTCCTTTTTTTGATCCTTGTAGGGTCATAACATTTCTTTTAGTGGTTTTTTGGAGGGAGCAGAGATAAGTGTACTCAGTCTGCCATGTTAATCTTCCTAGTTAGTCAGTCCCTCTACACTGCCCACTCAGCTCTGCTTACTACCTTACCTAACCACCGTCTTTCTATCTCCTTCACTCTTTTTTCCCTACCCCATAGGCTAATCCCTGTTTATTCATCTCCAGACATATGCATCCTCTGATACTACACATAGGGGAGCAAAAACTTCAAAAAGTCATACGAAATCTGTCACTGCTTGAGTATAGTCTCAGCCACACCATTAAAGCCATTCAATTATCTTCTGAGGCTTTAATCACTTTCCTCTTGTAATCCCACAACAGCAATTCTAAGACTGTATTATGTTTTTAGGTGCAGGTCTCTGGAAGTCTATTGCTCATGTTTGCAATCTTCAACCCCAGACTAACCTTGAGCCTGCTGCATAAATCTTCTGTGTCTAAAATCCCTCATCTATAAAATAGGAGTTATCAATAATATAGTTACAGGGATAATATTAATCACAGGATTATGATGATGATTAAATGTGTTAATAGATACAAAGCTTCTAGATGAGTTTCTTGTACATAAAAGTATATGCCCTTTTTCCTTAAACAAATGAGCTACTCCCTTCTACCCAGAGAAAAACCAAAGCTACTTGTTAATAACTCCATTACTTTAGCATACACTTCACAAATGTTTATATCTACATACACATTTCTTTCCTTCATCTCTATTTCAGAGGAAAATGTACACTATTGTCTCTGCAAAATAAAGTATGCATACCATGTACAAGGTGGTACCTGCAGAGGAAACTTGGAAGTACCACAACCATCCTATCACCTCAGCAATACTTTCAGGAAGAAGTGACACCGCTAGGTTTTGAAGGATAAATATGAAGAAGTCTTATACTTCTTTTGATTGCCTAGACAACATACACCACAGCGCTAAATGTGTTGTAAGCCCTCAGTAAATAATTATTAAATAATTCAAATTCAAAAAGATTTCCCCTGTTTACAGTCAGTAATTTTTCTAGTAATCAAGAAAGCACTCACCTAAATAAGCATATGTTTAAACTGACAAGAGGCATGTAAACATGAGAGCCATTAGCACAATCTTGTGCTTTGCATGTCTACAGTCAATAGAAAAAGGACAATGAGTGCATGCAGAGGACACAATGATTTTATATGCATTTATGATAAAGTTATAACCCATGAGAAGATGTAACCAAAGTAATAGATGCTTTAAGAAAAAAACTTTCTTTATTAAATGCAGCTATGCTTACAAAATTTTGGTGCATTTTAAAAAAGTAATGTTGATCAGTGGTAATGCTTACATTAAACTGAATATGTACAGCTATAATGGAAAAAAAATCCCTTAGAACAGCTTTTATGTCCCCTTGCTAGTGCACTGGAAAGTCTGCAAAGCATACCGTTTGCACTGGGAGTTTGCTCCAGTTGTACTTCTCCCTTTTGCTCCATGGTGGTAGCATTACTCTTTCCACTTCAAGCCCTTAGTGCCCTTCTACTTTCTGTGTCACACCCCATTATTAAAAGATGGAAATGAACTAATACAATTTGGATATGCTTTTCTTAATGCCTCCAATTTCTCACAACATGATACTTTCACTATTGCTTTTTCACTTGTCCAAAGTCTTCTTCCTGAAAAATTTCTTCATTTCATGGCTAAACAGGAAATGACAGTGAAATGAGCCATTTACATGTGATGAGTTTTGACAAGTTACATATTAATATGAAGACACTTGCGTCAACATGTTCCTCCAGATGGGATTTTACATATTAATTATTTCTTTCTCTGATGGTGAAACTGAAGATTTTGTTTCTGTTTAAGGAATTTAGGTCTTCTGCCAACAAGTGAAGAAATTTTTGATTTGCGTTCTGCTGACATAGCAAAGGGTGCAGCTTATACAGGCAGAAAAAAGGTCTAGTAAGATAAAATTCTGTAATTAGTCTGCTCTTTTGGTTTTGTCTTAGAGACACCCAAATCTTGACAATGATGGTCAAGGATAGTATATTCACTTAAGGTATTGAAGAGCAATTATTTACCTTGGACTCTATGGAAATGGAAAAATAAATATTTGTCAAATGTAATTAACCATTTTTTGGAATATGCTGATAAAAGCATAAAAATGCACGGGGTTCTGGCCACCCTCTTCCTGGTTCAATCTTCTACTGGATTCTATGATTCTCCTTTGGGGTCACCTACTATCCTTTACTTATGGATGTAATGGCTTGCTTCCTTGTGTCAGATTTACTTGCAGATTGTTTTCAATCTCTGCTAAAGTAACTGTCAAGTATTACTTTCAATATAATCATCAGCTGATTTACATGCAACCCTTCTTTAAATCAACCTTCTCTTGAAAATTCTAGTTGCCTACTTAACTTCCCAATGTCATTTTATAGCAGCTCTACTTTGCAATCTGAGTGATCGGTGTTTGGTTCCCCACAAGTGGCTCAGGACCAGTTGTGTTCCATTCTGTGACAATCAAAGGAGCACGTAAACTGCCTTTTAGAAGTAAGAGTCTCTACTTGATTGGGAACTGTGTGGAAAAAAACAAATCCTCCATTGGATAGAATAAGGGTATAATGAATGCCTCAACCACATTTCCTTCATTTCCTTTTCAGCACAGTTTCTGTTGGGAGAAATAAAAATTTCTACTATTCTAAGTTGGAATAATTGGACACCTGCAGATTAACAAAGGAGACAATAACAGGAGAAAAGACAAAGTTTATTCATATGCATGTTGAAGAGCACAAAAGAAGTGGTTTTCTGGACAGCTAGAGATGGAGGTTTAAGTACAAATTTACTAAGTGAAAACAAACAAGTGGGCTTTTAAAAGAAAAATGTAAGGTATGACAATCTGTGATAATGTGTGTTATGTGTGTTTATGTGTTTATGCAATCTCTCATCCTGGTGCTAACGATTAGTCTCCCTTCTGGCTGGTAAATCCCCCAGAGAGGGGGTTTATGGCAACTATATATTTTGGAAGGCACTTTTTAAGTCAGCAAAAGAAATTTAGATGTGGTCTGTTCAGATTTTTTAGTTTAAAAAATCTTCATGTAATTTCAGAGAGATAAGAACCCCTACACTTTCATAGCATTAAAAATGTTTGCTAACAATCTCAAATACCTGTAAACTATCTTTCTGTTGCATCGATCTGTCAATATCACACAGAGTCCTGGATCAAGCTAAGAATCTACTTTGTTTAATCCTACATCTGAGTGACTGAATGTTGTAGAACCATCACATGACATATTAATCTATTCAAGCTGCCATAACAAAATGCAGTTGAACTTTGAACAATATGGGTTTGCACTTACATGCAGACTTTTCTCAATGAATATACACTACAGTACTATCTGATTCTGGGTTAGTTCAATCTGCAGATGCAGAACCAAGGACACAAAGAGCTGACCATAAAGTTATATGTGGATTTTTGACTGCCCAGGGGCCAGTGCCTCCAACCCCCACAATGTTCAAGGGTTAACTGTATCATAGACTGGAGGGCTTGAACAGCAGAACTTTAGTTTCTCACAGTTTTAAAGGCTAGAAGTCCCAGATTCAGGTCTGGCAGGATTGGTTTCTAATGCAGGCTCTCATCCTGGCTTGTAGGCAACCACCTTCTTTTTCTGTTCTCACATGGGAAAAATAGAGCATCTCTGTTGTCTCTTACTCTTATAAGGACATCATTTAACCTTAATCATCTCTTTTAAGGCCTTAGATCCAATATAGTCACGTGACAGGTTAGGGCTTCAACACATGAATTTTGGGGGAAAACAAATATTCAGTCCATTACACATGAGCATACAGTTAAGTAAAGCTATAAATTCATGTGATAGACTCAGACTTTGCCCAAACCCTTACCTTCAATTTTTACCTATTCATTTCTTCCTCCCATTCGTCACAGTAACTGTTAAAAACCTCAATTTTCCTCAATCTTTGACCTTATCACCTTCACAGGTCCTGGGCCAATGACCTATCTTAAATAATTAATCTATAAAACAGAAATATAATAATTTATGTTATATAAACTAAAAATATTTTCATGGTTATTTAAAATATTTAAAATAGAAGAGAATTCTCTAATCTTGCTTAAAACTAATTCCTTTACCTGTTTTTTGGATGTCATCCTCTCCATCTACTCAGGGATCACTTCTCACTCCTAAAATTTAGGAGTTTCCCTCTATAGGCACCTTCCAACCAGAATTTAAATATACTCTGTATCACCCGTCTTAAAAGTATACAACAGAAAACTTTCCTAGATGTAGCTACCAGCCTATCTCTCTCCGCCCATTTACCCCTTCAGAAACAAACTTCCTGCAGTTCTTGTATGTCCTTATTCTTTCTTCCTATAGTTTATTTCAAAATTCATCACAATTTGGCTTCAACACCAATAACTCCACCCAAAACTGCTTTTGCTATATTCAGAAAAAGCAACTTGATATTAAACTCAAGTGACTTCTCAATATTGTCCTTTCATACATTTCATCTTTTTAAATTCATATTCCTTCCTGGAAGACTTTCTTCTCTTGCCTTTTAAGATATGACTCTCTTCTGGTTTCTAGCTACCATTCTGGGTTCTTTTACTCAGTTGTGTTTGTAAAGCCTTCTTCTTCTTCTGACATTCTGTAAAATGTTTATGTTCCTAAGTATTCTGTCCCAAGCCCTCTTCACTTCTCCTCTACACTTTTGTATTTAATAATTTCATCTATTCTCATAACCAATTCCACCATATGGAGTAATGAATTTAAATTGCTTTATCTTGCTTCTTTTATCCTTCCTGAGCTTCATTCATGAGTAAGTAGTTTATTTCAATGGCCCATTCAATACCTCTGGGTTTCCTATAAGCGCATGAAACTCAACATGAGAGGAAAAAAAACCAAGATTGAGATGGCAGAGTAGAAAGACCCTGAGTTCACCTCCTCTCACAAGTACACCAAAATCACAACTATTTGCAGAACCATCGATTAAAAAGACCGGAACATACCAGAAAAGATATTCTACAACTAAAGACATAAAGAAGGAACCACAACGAGGCAGGTAGGAGAAGCGAACTCACGACATAATCAAGTCCAACACCCCCAGTGGGCGACCCACAAACTGAAGAATAATCACATTGCAGAGGTTCTCCCAAAGGGTTGAGAGTGCTGGGTCCCATGTTGGGCTCCCCAAACCAAGGGTCCTGCACTAGGGAGACATGCCCCCAGAGCATTTGGCTTTGAAGGTCAGCAGGGCTTAATTTTGAGAGCCCCACAAGACTGGAGGAAAGAGAGACTTCACTCTTAAAGGCTGCACACAAAATCTCACATGCTCCAGGACCCAGTGCAAAAGTAGTAATTTGATAGGAGCTTATTTGTCTTGGTGAGTCTCCCAGAGGCAGGAAGCAACTGCAGTTCACCCTGAGGACACTGACACGCAGCAGCCCTTCCTGGGAGCTTCTTCTACCATGTGAACACTGGTGCTGGCAGCTGCTAGTGTGGAATATTCTCTCTAGCTCATTAGAGCCAAGACCAGGCTCCACCCAGCCAGTGCTGAGATGCCTCAGGCCAAGCAGCTAAATGGGAGGGGACACAGCCCCACCCATCAGCAGACAGGCTGCCTGAAGAATCCTGGGCCCACAGTTGCCTGTTGACATGGCCTAGCCCACCAAAGGACCCAGGACACAGCTCCACTCACCAGTGGGCAGGCACCAGCCTCAGAATTCCCTGGGCCCCAGCCCTGCATTCCAGGAAGTCTGCTTAGCCTCTGGACTAGTGTCACACACCAAAGGGCAGACATCAGAGGCAAGAAAACCACAATTCCCCAGCCTGAGGACCCAGTCTGCTCACAGCAGGCCAGACCCTGCCCTGAGACCACTTGGACTCTGGCCCTGACCTCTAGCAGACTAACACAAGCTTCAGGACACCCCAGACTCCATATCTAACTGTGTTAGGAACTATAGCCCCCAGCAGCGACCTGACACCATCTCTGGGATCCCTGGGCCCTGCAACCAGACTCCAGGACATGTCTCTGCCTGCCAAGTAGTCTGGCACTAACTCTAAGACCTGGGGTGGAAGGAAATAAATCATAGAGATCAGAGCAGGAATAAATGAAATAGAGACTAAAGAGAAAAATTAATGAAATTAAAAGCTGGTTCTTCAAAAATGTAAACAAAACTGATAAACCTTTAGCCAGATTCATTAAGAAAAAAAGGGAGAGGGCCCAAAACAATAAAATCAGAAATAAAAAAGGAGAAGCTACAACTGACACCACAGAAATACAAAGGATCATAAGAGACTACTGAGAACAACTATATATCAATAAAATGAACAACCTAGAAGAAGAAACAGACAAATTCTTATAAATGTACAATCTCCTAAGACTGGATCAGGAAGAAATATCAAATATGAACAGACCAATTACCAGTAATAAAACTGAATCAGTAATTTAAAAACTCACAACAAACAAAAGTCCAGTATCAGATGGCTTCACAGGTGAATTCTACCAAACATTTAAAGAATATTTCACACTTATCCTTCTCAAACTTTTCCAAAAGTTTGCAGAGGAAGGAATACTTCCAAACTCATTCTATGAGGCCAGCATCACCCTGATACCAAAACTAGATAAGGATACCACAAAAAAAAAAAAAAAAAAAAAAAAAAAAAAAAAAAAGAGAGAGAGAGAGAGAGAAAATTACAGGCCAATATCACTGATGAACATAGATGCAAAAATCCTCAACAAAATATTAGAAAACCAAACTCAATGATACATGAAAAGACTCATCCACCATAATCAAGTAGGATTTATCCCAGGGATGCAAAGATTTTGCACTATCCACAAATCAGTCAATGTGATACACCACCTTAACAAATTTAATAAAACCACATGATCAACTCAACAGACGCAGGAAAACCTTTTGATAAAATTCAACATCCATTTATGATAAAAACTCACCAGAAGTGGGTACAGAGGGAATAAAGGCCATAGATGACAAACTCACAGCTAACATCATACTCGACAATGAAAAGCTGAAAGTATTTCCTCTAAGATAAGGAACAAGACAAGGATATCCACTCTCACCACTTTTATCCATGATATTATTGGAAGTCCTAACCACAGCAATCAGACAAGAGAAAGAAATGAAAGGAATCCAAATTGGAAAGGAAGAAGTGAAACTGTCACTACAGATTTCATGCTACTACACATAGAAAATCCTAAAGATACTACCAGAAAACTAGTGTAATTCATCAATGACTTCGGTAAAGTTGCAGGATACAAAATTAATAAACAGAAATCTGTTGCATTTCTATACACTAGCAATGAAGTATAAGAAAGAGAAATTCATGAAAAAAATCCCATTTGCCATCACATAAAAAAAAACAAAAAAAAACAAAAAAAAAAACCTCGGAATAAAACTACCTATGGAGGTAAAAGACCTGTACTTGGAAAACTATAAAGCATTGATGAAGGAAATTGAAGATGACACAAACAGATGGAAAAATGTATCATATTCATGGATTGGAAGAAATAATATTGTTAAAGTGACCATACTACCCAAAGCAATCTACAGGTTCAATGCAATCCCTGTCAACACAGCAATGGCATTTTTGACAGAAATAGAACAAATAATTTTAAAATTTATGTGGAAACATAAAAGACCCTGAATAGCCAAAACAATCTTGAGAAAGGAGGAATCATACTCCTTGACTTCAGACTATACTACAAATCTACAATAATCAAAACAGTATGGTACTGGTATAAAAACAGACACAAAGAGCAATGGAACAAAAGAGAGAGCCCAGAAACAAACCCATGTACTAATGGTCAATTAATATATTACAAAGGAGGGAAGAATATACAAGGGAGAAAAGACAGTCTCTTCAATAAGTGGTGCTGGGAAAACTGGACAGCTACATGTTAAAAAAAAAAAAAAAGAAATTAGAAATTCTCTAACACCATATACAAAAATAAAGTCAAAATGGATTAAAGACCTAAATGTAAGACCAGAAACTATAGAATGCCTAAAAGAAAACAGGTAGAACACTCTTTGACATAAACTGTGGCATAAACTTTTTTGGATATACCTTCTAAAATAAAGGAAATAGAAGCAAAAATAAACAATGGGACCTAATTAAGCTGAAAAGCTTTTTCACAGCAAAGGAAGCCATCAACAAAACGAAAAGACAATCTACTGAATGGGAGAAAATATTTGCAAATGATAGGACCAATAAGGGGTTAATATCCAACATTTATAAACAGCTCAAACAATTCAACATCAAAAACACAACCAGAGTAAAAAGTGGGCAGAAGACCTGAATAGACATTTTCTAAAGAGGACATGCAGATGGCCAACAGGCACAGAAAAGATGCTCAACATCATTAATCATCAGGGAAATGCAAATCAAAATTATGAGATAATACCTCACACCTGTCAGAATGGCTATCATCTAAAAGACCATAAATAACTGTTGGCAAGGATGTGGAGAAAAAGGAACCCTCATACACTGCTGGTGGGAATATAAATGGGTGCATTATGGGAAACACTGTGGAGATTTCTCAAACACTAAAAATATAGCCACCATATGACCCAGCAATTTCACTTTTGGGCATATATCTGAAAAAAACAAACAAAAAACCCCCCAAAAAACAAAGTTGATTTGAAAAGATACATGCACCCAAAAGTTCATAGCAGTATTATTTAAAATTGCCAAGATGTGGAAGCAATGTAAATGTCCATCAACAGATGGATGGGTAAGGAAGATGTGATGTATATATAAACAATGGAATAATACTCAGCCATAAAAAGTGATGAAATTTTGCCATTTGCAACAAAGGAGGACCTGGAAGGCATGATGCTGAGTGAAATAAGTTAGACAGAGAAAGCTAAATACTGTATGATATCACTTACATGTGGAATCTAAAAAATACAACAAACTAGTGAATATAACAAAAAAGAAGCAGACTCATGATAAAGAGAGCTAACTAGTGGTTATCAGTGGGGAGAGGGAAGAGAGGAGGGGCAATATAGAGGCAGTGGATTAAGAGGTACCAACTATTGTGTATAAAATAAGCTACAAAGATATATTGAACAATACAGGGACTAGAGCCAATAGTTTGTAATAACTATACATGAAGTATCATCTTTAAAAATTATGAATCACTATATCATACAGCTTTAATTTACATAATATTGTACATCAACTATACTTCAATAAAAAGAAATTTTAAAAACTAAGATCTTTGCCATCTTATGCAAAACTCCTCCTCCATTGCCTTATAAATTCACTTGCTCATACTAGAAACCAAGAAATTATCTTCACTAATTCAGAAGTAATACAGACTCCTATTCATAATATGTACCCTTCTGTCTTTCTCACTTCCCTTGATTAGACCATTACCATTTCTCATTAGACACTAGATATTTGCTAATGTATGAAAACTGATGTCTCTCCCTGCTTGTGGTTTTAAGTTACTCTAGTTCATCCTTCATGCCCCAGCCAGCATGTCTTTCCTGGAATAGAAATATGATCATACTTCTTTCCTGCTCAAATCCTTCAATGGCTTCTCATTGCCCTTAGGAAAAAGTTTAATCTTCTTATCAGAGTTCACAAAATGTTTTCTGATTCAATCCTAGTTTACTTCCATTTTAATCTCTGATCAGCTTTCAATCGTACGCTCCAACTATATAAAAAATTTTTCCAGTTCCCTGAACATGCCATGTGCCCCTAACTTTTGTACATGCCTTCACCCAGATTATTGTTGGCAATCTCACTTTTACTTGGATAAACTTGTAATTACGCTTTTGATATTAGGTTAAATATCACTGCTTTGAGGAAGTTAAATGTCTCTCCCTGTGCCACTATTTACCTTACCATATAATTTATCACACTATTGTTTGTTTACTTGCCCTCATTTCCTACTAATATGTAAATTCTGTGAAAGAAAAACCATTGTATTATTAGAGTCTAGAAGAAAGCCTAAGAGAGTTGTTATTAAACAAATATTTCTCACATAAATGTGTAATGAATATGCCTTCCTCTAGGGCAGAGACCATTCTCAAGTTGTTTTTAAATTCCAAACAATGTCGTGATATGTTTAATAAATGCTCTACTCTTTGAATTTGTAAAGGTGTGTTTTCTAGCCGAGAAAGTGATCTATTTCAGTGAATGTTCCATGTGAGTTTAAGATGTATATTCTGCTGTTGTTCTATGAAGTATTCTATAAATGTCAATTAGATCTAGTTGATTAATGGCACTGATCAATTCAACCATTTCTTATGGATTTTCTGCCACTGGGCCTGAAATTATTAATAAAGGGGTACTGAAGTCTCTAACTTTACCAATAGATTCATCTATTTCTTCACACAGTTTTATCAGTTGTTCCATGACATATTTTGATGCTCTATTGTTAGGCATATACACATTATTGATTGTTAAGTCCTCTTGGAGAATTGGCTCCTATATCATTATGTAATGCCCCTCTTAATCACTGACAATTTCCCTTGCTTTGAAGTCCACTTTGTCTGTAATTAATATAGTTACTCCAGCTTTCTTTTTATTAGTGTTATCATGGTTATGTCTTTTCTTCATAGATTTACTTATAATCTATCTGTGCCTTTACATATAAAGTAGGTTTCTTGAATATAACAACCAGATGTAAGATTATATACCAATTCATGGCTAGATATTCCGAGACTTGGAAGGCGTATGATTGGAAAATTGTTGACAAGGCATTTGAGGGAAGAGGTATGTGTACAGACCTCCCCGAATGGGCAAAAAACATGAAAATATTTGTGTCCCATGTGAATGCTCATAAAAGGGTGACCTCAGCAGAGAAGGATATTAATAATCAAGTGGATAGGATGACATGTTATATGGATACCAGTCAGCCTCTCTCCCCAGCCACCACCGTCATCTCTCGATGGGCTGATGAACAAAGTGGCCATGATGGCCAGGATGGAGGTTCTACATGGGCTTGGCAACGTCGACTTCCCTTCACCATGGCTGACCTGCCATCGCTACCGCTGAGTGCCCAAACTGCCAGCAGCAGAACCAACACTGATGTGTCACTATTCCCCCAGGTGATCAGCCAACTACCTGTGGCAGGCAACTTCCTTCTTGATTTGGATTAGCCTTCCCTGCATGCAATGCTTCTGCCAAACTACCACACATGGACTTAGAGAATGCTTCATCCACCGATGCAGTATTTTACACAGCACTGTTTCTGATCAAGGAACTCACTTCACAGCGAAAGAAGTGCATGCAGCTCTGAGTCCATGCTCACTGGTCTTACCATATACTCTGGAACCTTGATATTGAACTTTCTAGCCTCCAGAACTGTGAGAAAACAAATTTCTGTTGTTTAAACCATCCAATCTGTGTTTTTCATTATGGCAGCCTGAGCTGACAAAGACACTCACTAATTTTCATGTATGTTGTGAAATAAAAATCAGGTTAAATTTTTTCTACTTACTATTCAATTGATCCAGCACAGTTATTTTTAAAAAACTCTTTTTTCCCAGTGAGTTGGAGTGGCATCTTTATTATAAATCAGGTCACTGTATATGTGTAAATATTCTTTTGGATATTTTATATTATTTGGTTTTACGTTTGTTTCTGCATCAATATGTCTTAATTGCTATGAATTTATAGTAAGACTTGACATTTGTTAGTGTAAGTCCTCAATTTTGTCCTTTTTTTTTTTTTTGGTATTTTGGATTCTAGGTCCTTTGCATTTCCTTATTGAATTTAGAGTCAGCCCATCCATTTCCATCAAGAAAAAAAAAAAAAAAAACTCCTGGGATTTTTTTATTGGGATGGCATTGCATGCATAGGTTATTTTGGGGAAAACTGACATCTTAATATTAATCATCTAATTCATGATCATGACAGAGTTCTTCATTTTTTAGGTCTTCTTAGACATCTTTCAGCAGTTTTGTAATTCTCTTACTAAAAGCATTAAAAGTTACATTTGTTGTTATAAATTAAGTTTTGAGGCTATAACTATCAACGTGTAAGAACAATTAATCAGCCCAAATTATTAAAAATCATTAGCATATGATTTGAAACAAAGGTCAAGAAGAGATAATTACTTTCTTTTAAATATCTTTTGTATAACCTTAGGTAGGAAATTATTAGTGGCAAACATGTTGGTCTAGTCCTATGCAGATATGAAACAAGCATACACACAAGCACGTGGACATGCACACACAGAGCAATCCTTACAAATTTAGAAATCATCTCTAGGAAAGTTAAAACACGTCTGAATTTGCCAGCCTAAATTCCTAAGAATCTCTCAACCAGTTGCAGTAAAGGCATATATTATAAATAATACAAGGCTTCTTGTTCTAAAAGCTACTAGTCTTGAGGACAAGGTGAACAAAATATAAAATAAGGTAAAATTGCCATAGTAAACAAAAATGCAAAGTGAAGAAAAGCAACCAAATCATATACTTCTTTGCCACAATGGATTTAGATTACACAAAAGTGAAGAACCAGGATCAATTCAAATAGAAACAGAGAAAAAATGAATTATTCTGAGTTATTAAATAATAGTCATGTGTCATTATTATTATATTTCCATGCAATAGTCTAAACACTTAATATGCATTAAACTCATTTAACTCTCACAACAGCAGCATTGGGTATGTGTTACTTTCACTTCCATTTTTCATTGCTAGAGACAGGACTGAAACTAGCAAGCTGATTCCACAGACCATGCTCTGAAACGGTAGTGTACCCAACATATGAAATGAGAAACTTCAAAGTGCAGACATTAACTTAAAAAAGCAAAATTAAGAGAAATGCATATCTCATTCTTTTTTGCAACAAGACTTTTTTTGGTCTTTTTTCCCCCTCATCTCTCAATTTATCCAAATCCTGGCACAAATACTCTGAGGTATATTTAAGTCAAATATCTTCTACAAAACATTGCCTTATATTTATGTTCACTGTCAATCTCTCCCGTTCAAAATGCTCTGTAGCACTTACGGGCACTGTGTTATACCTCTTATATGATCTAGAATTTTGCTTTCAGAACAATCTCCTTAGCAAAGGAAAATTGAATTTGTATTTCTGTGAAGAATGAACATTATCTGAAAGGACAGTGTGGCAGAGTTTGAAGGTTAACTAAAGAAAACAACCTTAGACAAGAAGGAATTCCACTTAGGTAGGAATGTTTTGCATTGCTTCTTTGATGGTTACAAGAAGAGAAGGCAAATTAAACAAAGAAAGTTTATGTCTTAGGTTTTTTCTTCCTTGATGATAAGCAGACATGCTTTCTTTGGAAGCCTGTGTCAAAAACTGACTTCAGAATTGCTCTGGTCCACAAAATAACTCAAGTCACATCTTTGCTCCTGCAGTTATTAAGAGAGTTATAAAGGTGGGCAAAATAGAGAAAGATGGAGCAAGGAAGAGATATGGCTATTAGGCAAATATTCTTAAAGGAAAAAATAAATCTGGATTTCTTTCCAATGAGCACCAAGTCCCAGGCATCTCCTGAAAAACTACCAAAAGCATGACAAGGTCAAAGGTAAGAGGAAGCTGTACCACAGAGCAAAAGTATGGGCTGAGACACTCATTAACTGACTCCAACCTTGGCATCCTCTCCTCTTCTTGCCCCTCACCACTCCAAACCACAGTGTAAGGAACAAGAAAAATATCCCCTCTGGGGCTGGATCTGGCCAGTTTTCTCTGCTTACACTAAGAAGACTATCAACATGGTTGACAGTGAGCCAGTCCTCACCCAGACTGTAGTAAAAACGTGCATTGTGTCAGTGCTGGTGGGGGTATGAAGTGCTGGTTGTTATGGGCTAAACTGTGTTCCCCTAAAACTCATACACTGAAGTCTCCAGGACCTCAGAACGCAATTGTATTTAAAGATAGGGTCCTTAAAGAGGCAATTAAGTTAAAATGAGGTCATATACATAAAATGAGGCCCTAATCTGACCTACCTGACTGGTGTCTTTATCAGAAGAGGAGATCAAGACAGAGACACACAGAGGGAAGACCATGTGAAGACACAGGGAGAAGACAGTTATCTACTAGCTAAGGGAAGAGGCCTCAAAAGAAACCAACCCTGTTGTCCTCTTAATCTCAGACTTCTAGTCCCCAGAATTGTGAGAAAAATATTTATGTCATTTAAGTCCTCCAGTCCGTGGTACTTCAGTGTGGCAGCCCTCTCAAACTAATATACTAGTATTGGTACTAAGAGAGCCAATGTTATATTATATATTAGGAAAAGTAGATTTTAAATTAAAAGTGGTCCCCAAATTCAGAAGAAAAGCATGAAACAAAATAACTCTAAGATCAGCAACATCCCAGTAGGGTAATACCATTGGGAAAAGTTATCTAAATGGCCTTGAGACCACAGTTGACTGCAGCAGATAGTCATGTACTAAAGGGCAGGCATTAATTTTTTTTCCTAGGAAAAATGAAGGAACAAAAAGCAAATCAGTATTCATCCCTCTGTTCTTAGCTCATAGAATTAGCCCTTGTTGCCTTTTATTGTTTTAAAGTGTATTGAATACAAAAGCATTTGTTGGTATATAGCATATGATTCAATCTTGCAATTCTAATTCATAAAGCTCAGTCATTTAACATTTAAAAACACATACCCTTGACTGGTATTCAATAGATTTGGTTTCTGGGTCTTATATCTTCAACAAGCTGGTTGTCCTGTTTATTCATGTTAGTTGTTCAAGATTCCCTTAGTAGAGAGCAATCCCGTCTCTACTGCCCTTTCATCCTCTGATCTTCAATGCTCGCAGTTTTAGGTTCCCCCTCCCCCATCTCAGCTAACTGAATTTTTAACTCAACAAACATTGTCCACACTACTTTGCTAGTGTTTTGATAGAGCAGAAGCAGGCAAGTATGCACACACACACAAGCAAGTGCAGACACTCCCTACCCCCTCACGCCCCTCATGATTACAGAGTTTCAGAGAAAATCAGATACATTCAGAAGAATGTAGGGACTCCTACTGAAGGCACCTTGAATCAAAGACACCGCCCAGGCTTATTCCTTTGTCACATTTTAGGAAACATCACCCTCCTCATTTCTAGTTGAACTATACAAAACAAAAAAACATATCCTTGTTTGGCCAAGCTCCCCCATTGTTCAAGAACTCAAAATACTTCCCTTTGAAACTGAAGTGAGGTGGAATAAACACTTCTCACATTTATGCGATTAGAATTCACTTAAATCACCTACTGACAAAGTCTAAGTTTAGCTTTTGTTTTGGTTTAAAAGCTCTTCCTCAAGTTTTTCCACTTAATCTGTGACTGTTATTTCAGCCTCTCACTTTTTATTGTGTAAATAAATTTGTCATATTTATTCAGGGTTTTCCTTTCAGTAATTTTTTGTATACCTGGCATGCCTTTCCTCAAAGAATTTTCACATCAGAGACTTAAAATTAAATGGGACAGGACTACCTAGCTAATCAACTGCTACTTAAGACTTGTAATCAAATAAATATATGAATACATATCATTCATTTATTCATTCAGCAAACACTTAATGAGAACCTACTATTAACCAATTATTGTGCTAATATCTAGGGATTCAACAGTTTACTAACAGACATGTGTCAGCATTCATGGAGTTTTAAGTATTATCAAGAATATGGAAAGTAAGTAAAATATTGCAGTAAGTGTGGAATCTATTTTATAGAAACAAAAGTTAAATTCATAAAGCCAAATATAATGTTCATTGTAAAACTAGTTGCAGTATCAAAAACAAAACATGGCAACAAATTCAACAAATTAAGTGACCATCAATAAATAAAAAATTAAATAATTAAAAAAATTTTTTTCCTTCCAGTTTTATTGAGATATAATTGACATACAGCACTATATTGGGGGAGGAGTAATTAGGTTTTATTTATTTGTTTATTTTCTAAAGAGATACTGGGGATTGAACCAAGGACTTTGTGCTTGCTAGGCATGCACTCTACCACTGAGCTATCTCCTCCCTGATTAAATAAATTTTTATATCCAAGCTGTGACATACTCCGCATTCAAAAAAAGCAATGAGACTGATCTATATGTCCTGACTAGAAAAGATGTTCTTAGCATGCGCATATGTTAAGCAATTGCAAGTTGAGATTAAATATAATCACATAATAATAGTTGTCTTATCTCCCTCAAGCTAGGTACCATGAAAAATCTAGTGGTAGTAAAAAGAAAACTATATAAATCATTGGGAATCATTCATGATTTGAGTGAACAGAGTAGAAGCAGTGAAATAAATGATTCGGTGACTAGGAAAGTATAACTGGAGAAGACAGCTGTCTTATGACATCAGTCCTCCAGGACTGATGACGTCAATAATGTGAAGAAATTTTCCTATGTACGCACACTCTCAAAACTTCAAGGTGGGCAATAGTCCCTAAGATTATATTCTAATTGAGATAAAATTTACATACAGTGAAATGCACAGATCAAAATCATACAGTTCAGTGAGTTTTAATAAATATATGTACCTGAGGAACCAAAGTCCCGGTCAAGGTACAGAACACTTCCTGCACTCTGGGCATTTCCTTCATGTTCTGTTCTAGTTAAGTTACCCAACTTACAGAGGCAACTGATGTACTGTTCTGCCACTGGAGGTTTTACTTGTTTGTAAGCATTACCTAAATTGAACCATTCATTTTGTCCTGTTTGGTGTCTGCTTGTTCCTCTCAACATAGCATTTTTGTCATTTTTCTATGTCGTATGTATGAGTAGCTCATTCTTTTTATTGCTGAAGAATATTCATTCTCCAAATGAGGGATATTTCAATAAAGTTGCTATGCTATTTTTGTACAAATCTTTTATATATATTTATTTTAAATAGATACGTAGAAAAAATTATATATATAATATATATATTTTTAATAGTTACCTAGAAAATTTATATATATATATATATATATATATATATATATATATATATAAAATAAAAATTGCTTGGCTCCAGGAAATATATCATGTAAAATATAATAGATGGTATAGATATTCTTGCTATACCTGACAGCTCATCATCTTACCTGGGGAGGTTGAGCAATATGTCAGAGTTATTTGGCAGTTCTCACAGTTGCACACAAAAAAACCCCAAACATTACATGCATCAGTTTATACAGTATTACACATAGAAAAAAAACTGTATGATACAATACCATCCAACATGTTCTCAGTTTTAAACAACTATCATAGTCCTTTTAGTGTAAAATGATAACAAAGAAGCAATCACAACTAGATTTAATATTCAGCAAAATTCAGCCTTAATTATCTAGCATTATTAAGGATTTGTTTTAGAATTTAAGTCATTTTTTTGTAATTCATGTGGATAGTAGTAAATATTTAACTTAAAAGGTGAGAGGCACAGGAAAGGTGATGTAAAACTTGGTGTCAAAAGACATGAGTCCAAATCCTAACTTTTTCCTCTTTAACTTTGTGACCTTGGGAAGGGTACTTGACCTCACTGACTCATACTTTCTGCATTTCTGAAATGGGCTAATAAACCTAAAAGGACTGTTTTAAGGCCAAGAAAGTATCACAGGTAAAGAAGTTGGTGGGTACTCAGTAAAGAAGCCTTGAATCTTATAAAGAAAACAAAGAACTGTAATCTCTGAATTTTTAAAAACTCTTAGAGTTAAAAAATAAAGCTAACTATTATCTGTTCATAACAGGGCCCAAAGAAACATTAGTTAACTAAGAAAAGTGAAATTGATGATTCACACCAAAGAAGTGATTCATATTTCCTCTCAAAAAGGAAGTTTAAAGACGGTGAGCTAAGGAATAAATTGAAATGCTTATAGATGTTTCAACAGGTTCATATTATTCTGATAAAGATATGTGTTTATTTTCTTAGGGTAGTGGTTGTGGAGAAATCTATTAGAAACCTAATGCTACTAATGTCTGGCTTGTGACATAACATTGTGTAATGGTTAGTTTATTCTTTTGGAATACCAGATTGAGTACCTTAGAGTGCCTATAGGTTGGTGGTTTTAATACTGTGTTCTGAGAAATCCCAGAGCTCTGCAGATGAACTTTAGAGGTTAAGTATTAGGATCTACATATGATTTCAGTTAAAGGAAGGAAGGAAGGAAGGAAGGAAAGAAGGAAGGAAGGAAGGAAGGAAGGAAGGAAGGAAGGAAGGGGGCGAGGGAGGGAAGGAATGAGGGGGGAAGAGGAAGGAAGGTTGAGAGAATTATTACTCTTGCTGAATTCTGTGATATCACCTCATTTAAAAAAAAGCAATATAATAATTATAACCATTATTGTCATCAACATTGCTAAAGCTATTGAGAACTTAAATACATTCTCAAAAACTTTATGAGGAAAGCATAATACTCATTTTACACGTAAAGATATTAAGACTCAGGCAGTCCAAGCTGAAGAGTTGGTGCAGAACTAGGATTAAAATAAGCACATGTCTGATTTCAATATATGTTCCCTTTCCAACTGGTACACTGCCCCTTGTCAGAGTGGCTTTCGTGGGAGGTAGACTGCATATGCAGATCAGCAAGGAAGAAGCTTCTTAAGGAATGCTCTTAGAGTCACCAGTGAGGGGTGAAGAATGGAAGAAAGATTGGGAAAGGGGGAGGAGCTGATTTGGGGTGCAGTCACAATAATGCCTCAGATGACCTTGCAGAGAACCGTGATGTTGAAATGGCCCATTAGACTTGAGTGAGTTGTGGTAAGGGGCTGAGCCTTCTTACTCATGTGTCAATCAGCCATTGAATGTGGTCTACCCTAAGAAGGGGACCTGAACTTTGGCAAGGCAACTCTTTTCAGCAGAAGCAAGTCCCAAAGCGGGCTAAGGTTGAGCTGTCATCCAACAACATTCTTACAAGCATGGGGAAGAAGTCCTTCAGTCTGAAGGGGCACTGGGTGGCAAAGCACAGCAGAAATGTATGGTATCTCTTCGAGAAGCAGCAATGCTTATTTCCAAATGTAGAGTCATTAAAAAGAAACCTGAGTCAGGTGGGATAAAAGGATTTATTCTGGACAATAAGTATGTGAGATGTAAAAGAATTTAATTTAATTGTCTTTATAGAGAGAAAGAAAACTTCAGAGGGCAAGCACAGGGAAGAAAATAGCTAATTTACAAAAACATTTCTAGTAGAGGAAGCTTATTTTTAAAAATTACACTTAGGCACTCTTTCAAGTCTTATGAATAAATAAAACAATATAATTAACACCTGTGTAACTATCATCTAGCCTGGTTTATCTGAAATATTTTGTTCTTTATACTAAATATCTAAACTAAATATTCAAACAAAATAGACAGTTGAACCAACTTGAAAATCCCTCCAAGATTCCATGCTGTGCTTTGCTTTAGCCTAATTTTTCTAAAAAACAAAGTCCTCAGCACTGATGGTTTATTGGAGACTGCAATCCTACAGCAGCAGAGCAAAGGAAAAAGGGCTGGGGGCTGGCCTGAAATAAAAGCACATGGAGAATATTTTCATTTTATTCTCTGATTTCGTTAAAAATCTGCTGGATCTGTAGTTACGGTCTATTCTTATTTCTATTATTATTTGTGCTTTTTTTCTTTTTAAATTTTTCTTGGTCCATAGAGTGGAAAACCTGTCAAATTTACAAGTGCTTATCAAAGAACCAACTTTTGGCTTTGTTTACATTCTCTAGCATATCTTTGTACTCTTTCATCAATTTGTGCTGCTTATTTTCATTCCTTTTAAAATGTTTTGGTTACTTTATAGTTCATTTTTTAATTTCTTGAGTTGAATATTATTAGAAGGGTTATTTTCTATCATAAAATTTAAGGTTGTTCTTCTGTGTACAAATGTTGCTGCACTCCACACATTTTCACATGTATTATTTTAATTATGATCCATAACATTTTAAAATGTTTTTGAACTTTCAGAGAACTGAGTTTATTTTATCCCTCAGCTTATTGCAAACTATCATAATCATGATGTACAAGGCTTTTCTCTTTATTATCATTTTGTTACTTTCAATATCACTCCCCACTCCAGCCACTTCTCCCTTTAGGCATCAACTCTAGTGTGTTTGATATTTGTTTTTCAATATGCATGTATCTTTGGATATATTGTTTGTAATTATTGAGTTTATTTTACATAAGTAGTACTCTAAGTCTTATTCTTTCTCTCTCCTTTTTGTTTTTTTTTTTTTCTCACTCAAATTTTATTTTAAGATCTCTGTATGGTGCTATGTGAGTATCTGGTTCATTTTTTCTCCTATGGAATGTGTCTACCACATATTACTTAGCTATTTCCCTCAAAATGGAGACACCTAGGCTTCAATTTCCACTGCCATAGGGGTATAGAAGCAGTGTACTGTTAAGATTTGTGATGATTAGAAGAAATAATAGATACAAAACACTGAAAGTTGCCTGCTACCCAGTGAAACCAAAGTGAATGACAACTATTACTTTTTGTTAGAACTGAAAACATTTTCATTAGAACTTCTAAGCTCACATGACCAAATGTGCCCAGAATAGGAAGCGGAGTGGAGAGCAACATGATGAGTCCCATCCTGAGCACTTCCCAATTCTGTATTGAAGCCTTTTTTCACCAAGATGTAGAGCTCCAAATGGGCCCAGAGCAGACCAGGCTGCAGCTTGTAGCACCACCCCTGAGTGAACTCCCTTACCAAAAAGTCATTCTCCTTTCTGCTTTTAGAGAAGAAAGAACTAAACTCTTTTCAAACAGGTTGCTACAAACCCTCTCCTGGTAGCCAGACAAAGGGTATCCAGGCTGCTGCTAAATTAACCACATCTCTAACCAAGGGCACACCAGGGAACTAGTAAGAAATAATACAAGGGAAATAAATAGGTTAAGTTTCACTTAGCAGGAGCAGTCAATTTAATAAGACAAACAAAAGAACAATTCTAGAAAGGCTACTCTGCTTCTGAAATCCTTTAGAAACTCTGCTGCCTTCAAATATATTCCACAAAGTATAAGATAATGAAATAAGCACTGGATAGAGAGAGTAAGGGTAAATCTTGTTGGTTCTCTCAGGGCTCTGGAACCCTCTGGGGCATAATCTCATTTTCTTCTCTTAAATATTTTTCTTGGTACCATGTGACCTCCTTACAACTCTGGAATGGCTCCCTTAGATTGCTATACACCTAATTTTATTGATTTTCTTTTGCTTCTACTTCTAATTTAAGTCTACTTCTACTTAGATCTCATTTCTTCTTTTTTTTTTTAACCTTTTTTTTTTTTTTCCATTTTAAGTCAATAATCCTTAAGCACTGTGAAGGTTTTTTGGTTTGTTTTAACAAGAGTGAACTATAGAAAAATATCTGACTTACATCTGAGAAAGGCTTTATTTCACTTTGATGACCTATTGTCAAGTTTGGTCAAGTCGAAAATTCTGTGTTCACTTTCTTTTCTTTCCCTCTTTGAAGGCATTTCCCTTTTCTCCCCCCCATGTACATTCTTAAGGTTCATGTGAAGTTCAAATTTCATTACTTTTGGAGTGATTCGTTTTAGGCTCTGGGTAGTTTAGGATGGTCCCTTTTTTATTTTTAGTGTTCTGAAATTCCATGAGGTTCTAAAATTTAGATAAATGTATTTTAAGTATTGGTTACTTCTTTAAAATTACACTTATTGCAGTTTTCATCTTTAAAAACCCTTTCAGCTTCTCCTTTTTGTAGCAGCTTTTAAAAATATGGTTGCAATATCTTTTCACATCTTTTAGAGAAGGCAAGATATAATTACTTACAGGTTCTTTTCTGTTTCCCAATATATCTCCACTTTATATAACATCACATAATCTATCTGTTTGTTTATATTTTATGCTGTGTTTTTTTCCCAAATAACTCATGGCCCTTGTTTTTCTGTTTTGTTGATAAATGAAGGACTGGGTTTATTAATTTTGTTTCCTCTGAAGATATACATCTGCTTTGACAGCCAGCCTCCTGTCTGACTGGGAGCACTGGCTTTGAATGGTTTGTGGGTAGAATTTATCTCTGTACCAGTCACGGTGCAATCAGGAGACAAAAAAAGCCCCACTTACTTTAACAAGAAGTATTTAATATAAAGAATTATTAACCAGGTATTTGAGAACTAAAAATGCAATAGAGAACACTTTTATCACCAAGGTAGTAACTGCAGTAAGCAGTTATGCCACCTAAGGGTGGGGGAAGAAAGGGATGAAGCTGGAATTACTATAGCCTAGAAGCCTGTGGGGCAGATCCTGTGGCACTAAGGCTGACACCTCTGAGGAGGGAGCACTGCTTGGTTAGCACAGATACCTCAGGAGTTCAGAAGAAGAT
This sequence comes from Camelus bactrianus, assembly GCF_048773025.1. NCBI lineage: Eukaryota > Metazoa > Chordata > Mammalia > Artiodactyla > Camelidae > Camelus > Camelus bactrianus. Next base: position 77,733,549 of record NC_133541.1, read on the forward strand.
GCCAGAAGCTGGGATTAAGATCTCTGAGGAGAAAGCACTCCTCAGCTTGTCCCGGTGCTTTAGAGGCTCGGAGGAAGTACCATGTGAAGCCAAAACCCAAAATTTCTGAGGAAGGGATTCAGCACAGCTGGTATTGAAGTCTGAGGGGACATAATAAAGCTGATTTCTGTGAGTGCTGGAAAAACTGCAAACTAGAACCAACAGCTACAACTGGAATAAACTGCTGTGGTCCTGGTGAAGTGCTGCTGGGATGAGGCCACCAGAAAGCCTTCTACATAGCCTCCTTTTAGGGCCCCCTATTGGCAGAGTATAACAGGGAACAAGCCAACAAAGCAGAAATGTGTTTTGCAGTCCCACCTCCAGCACCACAAAAGAGAGATGGGTGGATTTCAAGTTAAGAGATAATAGCTGAATAACCTGAGCAGTTTAGAAGAGCTGTTTCTTAGTAACTCTCATTCACCGTCACGCCAAAGTAAAATATTTCGTGCCAAAATATTTTAGGTCTCACATTAGGGACCTAGCCCTCTTGAAATTGTAGATCTGTTATTTCCACTCTTTTGCCACATTTGCCCTCTCTTTGTACCCAAAAGGATGGGAGTGGTGGACTATGTGAAGGACACTGCAGTTCAGTATAGAGTTTTTGAAATAATAACTTCAATTGTCACTGTTCCACAACACAGTCCTACTCTTCGCACCTTTTGATTCTTTGTGGTCCCTCTAGGATGCAGATTGGTTTTCATTTCTGCTCCTATAAGGAACACATACTTCATTTGCTTTAAGCCTTTAAACTCCCTAATCTACAAATACCCTATACTTCCTGCTCTTAATTCTATTATGGGTTTGTTTCCTTCAGTGCATTTTCATGCTCATTGCAGTGGGAGTCAGGAGGGAGGATCAGTAAATGCACATGCTCCATTTGTCATGGAGAATTAGAATTCAAACCAATGTCTTTTCAAGGGCATAGACACCAAGCAGTTTCACAAAAATATTTGCTTTTGGCTATGTTACCATTTGTCATTTAAACTAGATCTATTTGGAAAATTTTGAAGTGCTATTTAAATTCTAAAAATCAATAACACATCATATTGTATATTATGGCAGTAAGGCAAGGAGGATCATAAAAAGCAATAAACCTAGTTCATCATTTTTGGTTTTTGCTTTTATCTTTACAAATAAAGAGTAGCATGAGTGAGTAGCTCTATGTTCATCAACTACCATTTTTGTATTTTTATTTGAAGGCCATATTAGCATGCTATGACCTTCTAATTTTTTACTAGATTTCAGCGTAATTAGGGCAAATGAGTCCAAATCAGAAAATCAAACTCCCAAGTGACTCACATTAAACAGCGCACATTCCATTCAATTCCTGACAGGAATGTAGAATGGAGCCAAATTTGAATGTATGTATACTTAACAGGATGTAGTAGAAAGCGCATTCCTTTACCTGATTATGTCAGAGAAGTCATTTGGAACTTTTTCCTGAATACCAGTCATATGTATTTAAATTTATTGTAACTATTAGTAATCTTTCAGCTATTTAGGCCCTTTCAAAGAGCCATCCGAGACTTATAATTGATCTGTAAGAATAATATAGGAACGATTAAATTCAATAGATAGGTTTTGATGTAGGTTATAAAATTCAGCCTATATCTCTATAGTCTCAGAAATTTGCACTCTTATTTGTCCATGAGAATATAAAAGTCCTATAAGTGATTATTACATTCCTTCTGCCTTAATCAACCTAATTTTAAACATAATTACAGCTTTATCCCTCAACAAAAATACAATACCTTTAAGCAATTTGGGCAATCCAATTTGCCGTGTAAGAAGTGTCTGGCTCCTACTTTTCCCAAGTAAGGCAAAGGCAAAAACTAATATTAAGACATAAAGATTATGATAAGTAATAATTAATATAATTAGAAACCAATGACGCTTTTAACTAAAGAAATAAACATATTTATTGTGAGTTCTGCTAATTATTGAAGTTCCTGAATCCATATACTAAACTGCTTGATTTTGAATACCAACTTTGCCACTGCTGGCTGTGTATCCTGAGGCAAATTACTTACCATCTTCCTACCTCAGTATCATCATCTTTAAAATGGGGATAATAATACCTAAGTCATAGGGTTGCATGAGGTAATTAATAAAGTAAGCACTTAAAACAATGCGTGGATTACAGTGAGTGCACAATAAATATTAGCTGGTTATGATGATGGTGATGATGTTATTAAATTTTCAACCCATTAAATGTTACAGTTCTAAATGTTAAGTCCATTAATAGAGTCTTAAAGATTTAGATATCTTTTTTGAGTCTAACTGATAGTCAAGTGTTGGGGAAAAAAAAGTTGACAATCATGATACAAGTGTTATGAATTCCAAGATGGACTGTGAGTCCTCTGTAGGCAGCCACTGACCACTCATTAATTCCACTGATCACAATCCAGCTGGGAAGTACTAGTTTTTGTTTTTTTTTTAATTGCTCCAAAATGCTTCATCTTACTTGGCCATTTGGCTGCCATTTCAATTTGGGCAGAATGAGAAAAAGAACCACAAAGAATACATTGTGGAAAAGAGAGTGAAATTTAAGCTAAGGTGGGTTTGTTGGATTATTTGAGAAGTTTAAAGCTCAGTGTTTAAATTTCATAAAATAAGTTGAGGCTGTGAATTATACTAATCCCACTCTGAGTATTAATATTCTTTCAAGTTATCTTTCTAAAAGTGGACATAAATTGAAATCCAGCCTTTCTCTGGGAATGATGAAAATTAGAACTTTACTTAAAAACTTACAGATTATAAACTACTTGTGCTTAGGTACTGGGTATTACTCATTTAATAAGTATTAGGTATTTTGTTTAAATGGTTTTCCAGGCATAGATAATCTAAATGATACAGAATCAGAGGAGGGCAAAATCAACAAGGACTGCTAAGGCCAGAAAGATGAGGCATGAAGTTTGAGTTGTGCTTTAGAGGGTGAATAAGATTTAGATAGTTGTAGAGACCTGGAGATGGAATTTGAGATCTTGGGACAAGAATGAACAAAAGATCTGAGTGAGTATAAAGAACAGTGAGAAGTCTAGGGAGAATGTGGGATGGTTTAGAGGTAAGGTAATGAGCAGCAATCTAATATTACATGCAAGTCAGAGGTGCTCCAGCAAGGGAATAAGAAGATGAAATAAACCACTTAAGATAATTCATTTCGTTAACTGAGTAAGCAAAAAACTGAGGAGAAGAAATCCAAGAATGAGAATCTTATCAAAACTGTGGTATCTTAAAGGATTTGGACAGGCTAGAAAGGGAGGGATAGAGAGTTTGCAGGAGGAAACAGAGAAATATATTACTTAACTAAATACAGGCTATCAAAGAGCGGGAAGAAAAATGGGATTGCTGAAATTTGAGCCAGGCTTTTAAGGTTCTAAGACTACATTCTAATCTTTTCACTTCTGACCATGAAAGAAGTTCTGGACTTAATTGCCTCACATAAACAACTAGAAATTTACTAAACAAGTCACTAAATAATTTATGATCTATATTAATTGTCGAGACCAAGAATTGTTGCCGTGGCATGCAGCAACACTTTTTAGATTTCTAGACTGCTTTCCTATAATGCTTATCAGGACATGTTTTTTAATCATTGTGTCTCATAAAAAATTCAGATGAGGTAGAAACTGGACTGTGAAGAGGTTACAATGATATCAGAGTGTCAGACAGGATATAGTGTTAGACATCTATTTAAGTTTCCTTCAGAAGCACCCTATCATTATGCAGCATGGTGATATTACACATTAATACATGAGTCTCTTGATCTTCTGATCAGCAATTAGCTTGGTAATGCCAAAGAATATAAATTACCGCCAAGCAAAAAACATTAACTAGAATCTAAAACCTGTCGCTGTATGTGAGGAAAACTTTCCAACAATTCTGTGTCTAGACAATTAGCGCATGTCATAAATTGTTTAGTTAAGTTGCCATAAATCTCACAGTGGTGCAAAGAGTAAAATGCCATACAAAGAAAAAAAAAAGCTTGACAAATCTTTTCCATTACTGATACTACGGAATTGATGACTTATCCTAATACACCTTGAGTTAGAGGTTTAAGCACAAAGTCATTAAGCCACTGCTTTAAAAATTGTCTGATTAGAACAATTTAATCTGACCTTATTTACATACTTAAGAATACAGAAATTAGAGTGGATCCATGGACGTTCAGACCAAGTGATCTATGGCTAATACTAACCCCCAAGCACATGGATGTCCTTCCAGGAGACAATCTTTAATGAGGTATATCCCTAATTCTTTTAAGAGGATGGTTTTTCCATTTGTAAATTTAGCCAGGTATTTTAGTTGCATTTTTTCCTGTCTGTAGTAATTACTGAATCAATTATTTTCCATTTGCTTATTATTTGAGAGAAATAGCACTTACTTTCATTAGTTAAAATTTACCTCACTTTAGTTTCAAATGCTGTTTCTTTCAGTCATCTGAAAAAGTTTCTGTTCACCTTCTCCATCCTGTTAATTGAGATTCTAAGTTTTCTGTCATGACACCCTCTCAGGTTCTGGCTACTGCACTTGTCCATTTACCATCAAAACTGGGCAGGATAGTATGAAGAATTCAGGTAGATTATGTAGCCACAAACATACTCTTCCCTGTTTCCATTGTGTAAAAGCAGCCCTACTTCAGGGTCAATATTTCAAGGTCAATTACCCCTGCCAGTATAGGGTCTCCTTTAACTGCCAACATTCTTGGTCAGCATCATGATGTCAATGAAGGGACATGAGATCTGCATCTTACTCTGAAATAATTCAGGAAGAAAAATTCTTGTTTTCTCTTTTCTCTTCTGTAAAGTTTGTGGTTGTTTCATACACACACACACACACACACACACACACACACACAGAGTTCACCCTTGAACATGAGTTGAACTACACGGGTCCACTTATTCATGGATTTTTCTTGATAAATATACTGGGAAATTTTTTGGAAATTTACAATAATTAAAAAATACTCACAGATGAACCAAGTAGCCCAGAAATATTTTAAAAATTAAGAAAAAGTTACACATGTCATGAATACATAAAATATACATACTCTATGTATGTGATGATAGACTACTCTATCATTACCATAAAGAATACACAAATTATTATAAAAAAGTTAAAATTTAAGAAAACTTATGCACACAAACACTTACAGACTAGACATGGAGCCACTTATAGTAAAGAGAAATGTAAACAAACATAAAGATGCAGTATTAAATCATAACTACATAAAATTACCTGTGGTAATACTGTACTACTGTCATGATTCTATAGTCACCTCCTGTTGCTATGAGTTCAAGTGTTGTGAATATCTACTTAAAACACCACGTGATGCTAATCATCCCCATGTGATTGGTTTGTCTCTCCAGTAAATTACATGTGGCAGTAAAAAGCAATCTTTTGCAGTTCTACCATATTTCTCATTGTGTTTACCACAATGCCGCAAACCTTGAGTAACACCGTTGGACCCATACAAAGTGATGCTAGTGATACTGGAAGTGTTCCTAAGAAGCAGAAAAAAGTCATGATATTACAAGAAAAAGTTGAATTGCTCAATGTGTGCTGTGGATTGAAGTCTGCAACTGTGGTTGCCTGCTATTTCAAGATAAATGAATCCTGCCTAAGGACCATTGTTAAAAAAAAAAAGAAAAAAGAAAAGAAAAGAAAATTCACAAAGTTGTCACTTCAGATACACAAGTAGGTGTGAAAATCTTGCATTAAAAAAATTTTTTAATCTCATAATAAAAATACAGCTTTTACGTAGGTGCAGGATTGCTGCAAGAAAACTATACCTATACACTATAATACAATTTAAGAAAAGGTGAAGTCATTATATGACAAAGTAAAAGGAAGGTGAAGAATCTAAAGCTAGAGAATTTAATGCCAGCCAAGGATGGTTTTATAATTTTACAAAGGCGTTTGATTTAAAAAACTGTCAAGATAACAGGAGGAGGGGTCTCAGATGCCATTAAAAAGATTAGCAAGGAGAAAGGATATCTGCCTGAATAGGTTTTTAATGAAGATAAATGTGCCCTATTTTGGGAGAAAAAAATGCTGCAAAAGACATTTATTAGTGAGGAAGAAAAGTGAGCATCAGGACTTAAGGCAGGAAAAAATTGGCTAGCTCTACATTTTGTGCAAATGCAGCTGGGTTTATGATTGGAACTACTCTCATCTATAAAGCTGCTAACTCTCAAGCCTTGAAGGGACAAGAGAAACAACCAGCTGCCAGTCTTTTGGTTGTTCAACAAGAATGGCTGGACAACAAGAACCCTTTTTCTGGATTGGTTCCATTGATGTTTTGTCCCTGAAGTCAGGAAGTACATTGCCAATAAGGGACCGCCTTTTAAAGTTCTTTTGATTTGGGGCAATGCCCCTGGCCACCCAGAACCCATGAGTTCAACACTGAAGGCACTGAAGTGATCTTCTTGCCACCAAACACAATATGTCTAATTCAGGGTCTAGATCAGGGGGTCATAAAGAGCTTTAAGGCTCATTACACATGGAACTCTATGGGAAGGATTGTCAACACCATGCTAGAGAACCCTGACAGAGAGAACATCATGAGGGTGTGGAAGGATTACACCATTGAAGATGCTATCATTGTTATTTAAAAAAAGCCATGAAAGCCATCAAGCCCAAAGTAACAATAAATTCCTGCTGGAGAAAACTGTCTCCAAATGTTGTGCATGACTGCACAGGACTTATAGCAAAGCCAATCAAGAAAATTATGAAAGAGACTGTGGACATGACAAAAAAAAAAAAAAAAAAAAAAAAGGTGGGAGTGAAGGGTTTCAAAATATAGATCTTGGAGAAATTTAAAAGCTTAAAGACATCACACCAGAGGAATGAACAGAAGATGATTTGATGGAGATTAGTGCTTCCAAACCAGCACCAGACAGTGAGGAAGAACGTAGAAGAAGCAACTCCAGAAATCAAATTGACTTTAGACAATCTGGCAGAAGGGCTCCAGTTATTCATGACTGCTTTTGACTTCTTTAATGACAAGGGTCCTTCTATGATATGGGCACTGCAACTAAAGCAAATGGTGGAAGAAGAATTGATACCATACAGAAACATTTTTAGAGAAATGAGAAGGCAACAAAGTCAGACAGAAATTAGGATGTATTTCCATAAAGGTACACCGAGTGTGCCTGCCTCTTCTGCCTTCCTCTCTACTTCCTCCACCTCTTCTACCTCTGCCACCCCTGAGGCAGCAAGACCAACCCCTCCTCTCCCTCCTTCTCAGCCTATTCAATGTGAAGACAATGAGGATAAAGGCCTTTATGATGAGCCACTTCCACTTAATAAATAGTAAATAATCATCATGCCATACAGTTAATAAACACATTTGTTGTGTAGGTATATATGAATGTCTTTGTGTGAAAGTCTAATAACTGTACAGCAAGAACTGTATGAGATGGTTTTGTGTCATCATCATCATTGCCTAAGTATTCATCATGTAGAACATCGTGTGCAAGAAAGTGGATAGCCTATCCTGACATAGGCATGAGGTGAGTGATATTTAACATATAATTAATAACATGTTAGTCTACTTACTGTTTCATAACTTTGCTTACAAATAATTAATTACTGTACAGTGTGCCTCTCTCATGATTGGAGAAACTGCATATCAGCCTATTATCACAGGTAAGAGGGTTTTTTAAAATCTAATAGTGTTTCCAGTACTGAATACGGAGTATGGCTGTAATACTGTATGCCACAAAAAGTTTTATAGTGATTCAGTCATTAGCATATAGGCTATGCCATCATGAAGCAGTCGTATGGATTGCACTTACCTACCATAAAGCAATCAGGCTGCTGCTTCTTCAATATCAATGCATGAACCATTATACCTGTAAATATTAATTTCTTTGTCACATTATCTTTTCATTTTTTGATGTCCAGTATTATTAATACATACAACATCTACAGTGTTTTGTACCATCTAAGACAATGTTGATGTCTGACAGTTACTGATACATGATTCATCTTGTAAACAGATGATGTAAATAAACATATAGTAACAATACAGTTCAATACTATAAATATATTTTCTCTTATAATTTTCTTGATAACTTTTTTCTCTAGCTTACTTTATTGAAAGAAAGAATACAGTATGTAATACATATAACATACAAAACATGTTAATCGGCTATTTATGTGATCACTAGGCTTCCAGTCAATAGCACGCTATTAGCAGTTAAGTTTTAGGGGAATCAAAAGTTATGCTTGGATTTTCAACTGTGTGGAGGGATTGGTGCCCCTTATCCCTGCATTGTTCAAGGGTCAACTGTATACATTATAAAATCAAATGTGGATGTCTTGTAGGCTCCTCTTTTTTCTGAGAGTTTGTGTAAGACTGTTATTATTTCTTCTTTAGTATTTGTATAAGACTGTTATTATATGATAAAATTCACCAGCAAAACTATCTGAGCTTGGAGGCTACTTCTGAGTAAGGTTATTGGTTTTGAATTCAATTTTTTTCCTCCAGTGAATTCAATTTACTTAATAGATACAGAGCTATTCAGATAGTATATTTCATATTGTATCAGTTTTGGTAATTGAGCTGCTCAAGGAATTTATCCAATTCATTTAAGTTTCCAAATACACTGGCAGAAAGTTGCTTACACTCTTTTCTTATTATCTTTTTAATGTTCTGCAGTGATATCCCTTTGTTTACTCTTGATATTTCGAATTTGTGCCTTTTCTCTGTGTTGGCAAATGTTCAAGTGAGCTTATATACCTAATTTTGGGCTCCACAATCTATGGATGTCTTCTTCCTCAAATTTCCCCTCTCTCTTTCCAGCCACTTTAGTAGCCCTGATGTCCATCCTCTAACTTGTCAAGTTAATAAACAGCTTGAGTTCTTAAACACCTTGTACCCTAAGTCAAAAAGTCATGTATTTTAGAGTCTCACCCAGAATAATTACCCTCTTTCAAGGGTCATAGCCTCTTCAATACTTCCTTGCTTTTAATCCAGTGACATCAATACTATCTTTTAGATTCCAATACTCCTAAATTTTGTCTATAGTCTATAATTAGTCTGTCTTAGGATTAGCCCAATATAAGCTCCTCCACCATTAAAAACTCTTTGGTTTTATTTTTTAATTCTTTTTCTGATTTCTTCACATGAAGACATTGCACATTAATTTTCAGTCTTTTTCTTCTAACTCATATATCAGGGCTATGGATATTATTCTAAGTAATGTTTTAATGAAACCTGCAATTTCTGACATGTAATATTGTTATATTAGATTAAAATATGTTTTTATTACTCTGTGGATTTTTAAGTTGAATCCATGAATTAGAAAAGATTTTCTAATTCTTAAATATAAGGCAATGTTTTACTTACCATTTTGTTATTGATTCCCCTGATTTAACTTCAGAGAACATATTTTATATGATTTCAGTCTTTTAAACATATATGGACTTTTTGTGTAAGTTTTGTGTTTTAAAAGAATGTGTAATGTGTAACTGTTAAATGCAGTGTTCCAATATGTATGCACTTAAGGAAGTTTGTTAAATGTGTTGCTTAAATAATCCTTAAACTTACTGACTTTCGTTTGTTTTCCTTTCTTTTTTTCTGCTAGGTACTGAGAGAATTGTGTCAAAACCTCCCATGACTGTGGATTTCAGTATTTCTCCTTCAGTCTCCTTGTAGAACTCTCAATCTTTGTTTTACAAATTTTGAGGCTACATTATTGACTGCATATAGATTTAATACAACTTTATCTCTCATAAATTAAACCTTTTAATGTACTGTAGATGATATTACATTATCTTCTTATTTTCATTGTACCTGTTGAGAAGTCAGCTTTTAATGTTACATTTACTCTTTTGAAGATAGTTCATCTTATTTCTCTGGTAGATTATGAGATTTTTCTCTTTATTTTCTACTTTTAGCAACTTCAGTACTACATTTCTAGGTGTGGATTTCTTTTTATTTGCTTTGCTTTAGATGTTCTCGTCTCTGAATTTGCCTATTGGCATCTTCCATCAATTCTAAGAAATTATCAGCTATTATTTCTTTAAATACTGCCTCTTCCCCAAATCATTTCTTCTGCATTTCTTGCACTTTAATTAAATATTTATTAGGCCTTTATATTTTATGGTCTACATTTTTTGCCCCCTCTCTCCTATTTTCCATCTTTTATATTCTCATTATTGCATTTTACATACTTTCTTCTGACTTGTTCTTCATCTTCTGCATGTACTTCTAAAAGTAACCTGAAATCTATTTTGGAAAGAAGTGTGATAAAAATGCATAATTCTCCACATTTCCATGTTTCACAATGTCTTCCAAATTATAATTACTTTCCTCTGGATTTCTGTGAATGTTAATTGAGAAGTAAAGCAGATGTAAAGGACAAAAAAAAGCAATAACTTAAAAAATGGCAGTGTCAGCTTACTCATACACATAAGTATGTGAAGAAAAGCAAAACAGATCACAAACAGCAAAAAGGAAGCAATGACAGGAAACACAGCAATTTTATCTGACTCGGTACAGTGATACAGATTTTACATACATGTTTAACACAACCAAGTCAGAGGAAAATATTTAAATGAGTGTTTCCTTTTAAAATTCTACTCACAATTACGTTACCTGCGATGGTTTGTGTTGTGCACTTCCTCATTTCCTAATAAGCACTTACTGTTTCAATTACTGACAATCTGCTGCTGCCTTCTAACACCAGGAGTTAGTGTGTCACACCACACTGAGTACAGTACATGAGGAAACAAACATACTCAAAGACATAATCATGACGTCAGAAAATATGTTCTTTCAAGTTATCAGACTGGATACTCCCCTTAATGATGAATAACATGTTTGAGATATGCTTTTCTGAGCACTGAGAAGAGATTTCTTCCCAACCTTGTCTTTAGCATTTCATAAACTGACATAAAACAGATTAACAGGAGAAAAGCAAATTCAAGTTCATACCTATGGTAGCCCCACATAGACATGAGAGGCTCAAAGACAGTCAAGCAATTGAGGCTTCTTTGCTATCCTTTGCTAAGAAGACAAGGGTAGGAGCCTGGGGCTTCAAAGAGAAACAGGACAATTCATGGAAGGCAGGAAGAGCAAATGTTTAGTTAACAAATGTTTGCCATGCCATGCAGAGACCCTAGGACACAGAGAGGACTTCGAACAAACAGGCCCTGCCAAGCTCCCCTCAACTTACCCACAGTCTTTGCAGTTTCCTCTGGTGACAGCCCTATTCCTGGACCTCTGCCTAAATTTTTTTAGGTAGTTGAAGTGGAGGTAAAAAAGCTCTTCTTGACTATGTTGGGCCTTGACTGTTTTCAGTTCAAAATAATCCACACCACAAAGTGGCACATCCTGGGGTTACCCAGTATAAAATGTGTGTGAGAAATTCTCGTTTCATTTATTGGGATTCTACTTTTTTTCTGAATAGATTCTTTGGCTATTTTAGGATATTATCTTTTTTGAGGGATCAAATATTCAAGAACTAATGAAACCCTTGGCATCATTAGCTACGTTCATTATGCTTAAAATGAGTGCATTTCATTACATGTAAATAATATCTTATTTGAAAAAAGTACTTTGTTTAAAATATAGGAAGAATTGACACCTTTAAATACTAACAGTATTAAGATCCTTTGCATTGACTTTTTCTCATTTTGGTAATCTGTTTCTCCCACTTCCTTCTAACTTTTACCCAAATGCAACCTTTATAGAAAGCCTTTGTTGACTATCTAATCTAAAATGGCAATTCCCCTGTTAAGCCCTATTCCCTGTGCCTTCTTCATTTCTTTATTATCTGCTATTTCCATCTAATACACCATACACTTTGGTATTTATCTTGTGTACAGTCTCTTGTTCCTCCAGAATGTAATCTCTGGAAGGGCAGGGCTTTTATTTTTTGACATGTTTAGTCTACTGTCATATCTCTAGAGCCTAGAACTGTGCCCTGTGTCTAGTACTGAATATATACTTGTTAGATTTGTAAGGAATTTGTATATTTAGTCTATTATTCTATTTAAATAATTTATTTATTCATTCAACAAACCCTAATTATGTCCTTTTGAAGCACTGTACTAGGCTCTGGAGAATGGGGGCCTGAAAGCAAATGTAAGAATAATTTAAACCAAGGGTTGGCAATTGTAGGGGAGCAAAATTTGCCACCCTAAAATGTTTCTTTGGCATGTGGATTATTTTGAGCTGAATAATCAAGAAACAGAAGACTCAGGAAGTCTTTCTTTTCACCTCCCCCTTAGATGCCTAAAGAATTTAGTTAAAGGGCCTGTTACCAGAATAGAACTATCACCAGAGACACCTGCAAAGAATCTGGGGTAGGTGTGGTGGGGGGTGTGGGACTCTAGGCAGGGCCTAAAGATCAAAGTCCACTCTGTGTCCTGCTGTCTCTGCAGGACTCAGCAAACATTTGTTTACCAAACATTTGCTTTTCTATCTCCATGTCAGTTGCCTTCCTCCCCTTGGAAGTCCCAAACCACTACTCCCCAAATCCTCTTTCATCTTTAGCTAAAGATGGTATTTGAGGTGAGGGTTTCAGCCATTTTGGCAAATTACTCAGTTTTCCTAGGTTTCTCCCATGCATGCATGTTATTAAACTTTTGTTTGATTTTCTCCTGTTAACCTGTCTCATGTCAATTTAATTCAAAGACCACCCAAAAGAACCTAGAAGGGTAGAGGAACATTTCTTCCTCTCCAATATAATCTGTAGCTTACTGGCCAAATCCAGGCTACAACTTGATTTTGTAAATAAAGTTTTATTAGCACATACCCATGCCCAGTCATTTATTCTGTTATCTACTTATGTGTTATATTTAGTAGTAGAGTAGAGTTGAGTAGTTGTGATCAAGACCGTACAGTTCTCAAAGCTGAAAATATTTGCTATTTGGTCCTTTATAAAAAGATATGATGATCAGGGCTGATGATTCCTGCCCTTGAGAGGGTAATTAATCTCAACTTCTAAAGCCTTTCTGTTTAGAGATCAAACTTTTGATTACAGTGATAGTACTTCTAGCAAATATCTTGATTTACTATGAAAGCAAGCCTTGAACACATCTAACTAGAAGTTGTATAATTTTTTGCTGACTGCACTCTAAATGAGTACATAGTCAGACACTTCTTACCTAAAACTGCCTGGAACTCAGCTGAAATTTAGTGCTAAGAGTCAATTTTAATGATTCACAGAGTATTTATTTATCAAAAGCATTCAATAAACCATGATTTCACTGCTAAGACATCACTACAACATTCCAGGAGATTATTTTGTGGAGTCAAAAGGAGTTTAATCTATAGGACTGATAAACCAATAGGAGAACATGTGAAAAGCATACTTATCTCCCAATTACCTACCACATTTGTTGCTTACACTTTTCTTTACTCAAAGAAATTTTAGATAACTTATTTATCAGAAGTAAGTCATTGGTTGAACCTGATCTTGGCTCTGGCTGGAGCTGCACACTGTATGAAAGCAAAGTTTCAAAAAACTGTCTATCAAATTCCAATAGAAGTGTTACCATTGCTACTTTTAAACTTGTAATGTAAAAAGAAGTACACTTACTTTCATTTTGGAACATTCAAACAGTCTGTTGTTAAGAATATTTCTGTACAGTAATTGGAAGAGTAAATTGCATTGCAGGGTGACAGATAAAGAAATCACTCCTTCAAGTGTTTACTTTCATCAAATAATAGCTCCCATTTTGCTACTACTCTCTGTCTTTCTCTCTTGATTGTATTTGTGTTTCCTCATGAAAAATTTTTGAATGAATCCACTACTAGGCAATATACCTAAACGAACTGGTTCACTTTCAGCCAGTTGTCATTATCTTAAGCAAGAAAATGTACCCTGGTATTAGTGGTGGTGGTGAATCTGCCAGTTAACTGGAGCTCTGACTAAACAGTGGAAATCTAATACTTGCTATGCAAATAGACACAATCTTTTCACTTGAGAAAAAGCTTTGTTAAAAAAACTCATTTTCAAAGAAAAGCTTTATTTTTAAGCATGATAGGAGAAATATATTTTAATCCACAGATGGTATGAATCATTCCATCTTTCTTTTTATTAAGTAGTGTTCAAAAAAAAAGTAAAGAAAACCACTGAAGTTACAGAAATGCTGGTCTTTTTTCTGCTCATGAGCAACCCTTGCTTCAAATCTTTTCAAGGAGTCAATTTTTGGAGAGGATCTCAGAGAGAACTGATGAGAGGGCATTGAAAAGAAGGAAACCTGTCCACTGTTTTGAGCCAAAATTGTTTAGTTGAGGAGAAAACTTGTTATTTCAGTAAAAAAACTAAAATAACAATATTACTAATAATTCTTAACAAAATACAGTAGGAGGTAGAGTGGGTAAATTAGCATTCTAATCCTTCTTATAAAGTCTATTGTTACTAAGGCTGCTGCTTCAGAATCATAGCCCTGCCCCTCCCTCAAATGGAAAACACCATGACAATCAATGATTGCCACAACAACCAGAAAAGCTCAAACAAGGACTGAAAAGGAGTGTTGTAACAGTTCAGGATCCAAACCACATACCTGATAAGTCATGAATATTATTCCTACTCTTTCCAAATCCCTCCCTTGTACCTGATTTCCACCCAACTTGGGTTGAGAAGTTGATTTGCGACCTAATTTCCCACTACTCCATTCTTGGCCATTGAATAAAGTCTGTGCAGTTTCAATCTCAGAATTGGTTTCTTAATTGGCTGTGCGAATTCGAGCGGAAAAAGAACCTCCTTGGCTGAGGCAAGGGGTCTTGGCCTGGGCTGGGACCCTGCTGCAGGTCCAGGTGACCAATATTTTGTGTGTTCTTGTTTCTTACTGGATGGTAAACACTTTGGTAAATATTCTCTCACATCTGCAGGATTTTATAATTTCAATTATTAAGCTATAATTATCAAAGAAAACATTAATTTGTCTACTTAATGAAAAACTGAACATCTCTTATTCCAAAACTTATCTTCCATAAAGCAAAAGTTGCCTAAAATTTCACTATATTTGCTGTTTGCCATCCATTTATTTTATCAACTTAATAATGTCTCTCAAAGTTCCTTAACTAGAATCATCTATTTCAGTTAATTGGAATCATCTAGTCATCCAAGCTATAAACCTCTGTGCTTTTTTAAAAAAAATGATTTCACTTTTACAATATGCTACACTTCCAAACTCCATTAATTATTCTCTCTTCTTTATATACCCAGTTTCAGGCCCCTTAAAAATTCTCAAGTGAATCACTATAGTTATCTCATAATTTGTCTCACTCTTGCCCCATTACCCCTATTCAAACCTCATGCTGCTTCTAAATTGCCCATCTACCATGGACTTAATTAGGATATCTTAACAGAAAAAGGAAAGCTAACAAAACAACAACCAAAAACCCTCAGATGTTTCCCGATGTTACCTACAGAATAAGAATCAAAAACTCCTCACTGAGTGGCTGAAGATGGTACAAAAGAGTATCAGTTTTACATCATCATTCTAATATTTATTAGCTGATTGTTCTTAGAGAAATTATTTAAATTCTCTGAGCCTTAATTTCTTCAAAAAGGTTAGCAATGCGTAACCTAAGAAGGTTGCTAAGCTAGTATAATGAGACTGTTCACATGAGACTGTTTAGTAGAGCAGAAAATCTAGGAATCAGTTTTTCTTCTTTCTTTACCCAATATTATTCCCCAGCTGCTTTTTAGATTATCATTCTAATTACTCACAAACATATGCACACCTATGACTCATTTCTTCTGCCTGGAATTCATCTCTTAGCCTTTTTCACTTGGCCAACTTCTACTCATCTTTCAAGATGTATTTCAGGTATTATTTCTCCTGGAACAATTCCCCTAAGCCACTTGCACTCCATAATTATAAGAGATTTCTGAGTCCTCTGGGCTGACTGACAATAGCACGTTTTGGTGTTTTTACATGCTCTTTGTCAAGAACTGTAAAGGATGTGAATTTTTATCTACTCTCAAACTGACAAGTTCGCCCACCACAGTTTCATGCTGGCAGAAGACAAGAGAATCCTGGATTAGTGACAATGGACTTTATTCATCACAGCACAGCAAGAAGCATAAGCTTTATGTTCAAATTGATTCTCCTGGTTCCCCAAGTCCAATGATGCTGAGACAGAGGGAGCCCAAGTAGATAGATGCACAGCAGGTAATGGAATCCTGAGCATAGAGAATCTAATCTGTTAATGGCCTGAGAGCAAACCTGCCAACCTTAGCCCCAGAGGGAAACGTTATCTTTATTATACTAGACTATAAGCAAGACTGTGCTTTCTTTTGCATAGAGACACTAACTCTATCTTCCAAGGCTTTCCCTCTACAAAATCTGTGAGAAGATAAATTAGAATGAAAGGGCTAATTTTGCAGAAACCTGAGAGATCCATGGAGAACTGTCTCCCAACACTTTGATGTGAGCCTCCCCTTTGTTTCCAAGTTGGGGGAGGAGGATGAACATTGGACAGGGTCCTATTCCCAGCAGGACCCCAGGGCCCACAAAACAGGTATCTGCTCTATTTCAGAATAGAAAATCTTCAAAGAGGAGTAAACTAAGGTGGAAATCCAAAGTAGGTAAGGTAAGCCCAAGTTGAAGAATAATTCTAATACTTTTTTTTTCTCATTTTAACAGCAGTGACTATAAATTATTGAAGTATATACATTTGACTTTAGTAAGGTTATGTAAATAAAATCACAACCCCCTAAAATGTCCTTTATTTTCTGTTGGAAAAGTTCAGGCTTCATAGCTACCAAAAATTCAGCTAAAAATCATGACTAGTAGCTATATCTTACAGGGTACCTACTGTGAACCTCATCCTTCATCGCCACCATCTTTAATCCTCATACCAACCACGTGAGGAAATTCCCATATTCCAGATTTCTGGAATGAGTACTTGAATGGCTTACCCAAAGAGACAGAACTAATAAGTGGAGGACATACATTTTTTGAACTCAGTCTATTTGTTTCCAAATGCCATAAACTAAACTTCCTCATGACAATCTCTTCTGAGATTATGTTCCCTCCAGGACCACCAGTTAAGACTGCAGAACTAGGAATGTGAAGTTAATTCTGGAAGTTGGCCCAGACTCATGTCAGATGTGACCCCACAGATGGTGCTAAGGAGGAGCCACCAAATGCAGAGATGGACGAGCCCCTAAGACTCACCTCACCTACCTTTTGCTTTGGGTTGAGGTCCGTCCTACCTGTAGGTATAGTGGAACACAGTGCTTCTCTTTTCACTTCACGGGTTGGAGCAGCCTCTGGTTGGCAGAAGAGACAGGAGTGCTTAAAAACGCAGATCAGCTTGATAAAGCTTCCTATTAGCATTTCTAGTTCTTGGATTAGCATTGTCCACAAGGCCTCAGATAGTTTCCTGCTTCTGCTACTTAGAAGACAAATTATCTGACCTCCCTGAGTCCCTGAATCACTGTACGTAAAATGAAAATAATAACCCTTCTCTCAAGAATGTGTAAGGGTAAAAGCAAAGAAGTACGTCAGGTGCCTAACGGAGTGCCTGCCAAGAATGGTGCCCCCTTCCCTTCTCGTTCAGAAATTACAAGGCTAAGATGTATTATGTGCTACTCCTGGAAGACTAATGGATATCACAGATAAAGAAAACACTGGCCTCAGATAACTCCAATATTTAATTTCAGATGAAGCTGACTGTATGCTGGATATGGATTTTTGGACCAGAAAGAAGCAGCTAATCTCCTGCCTAGCCATCAAAGGAACAGCATCAAACCCTTATGCTCGGTGCAGTTTTTTTTTTTTTTTTCCAGAGGAAATTCAAGGTTTGGTTAATGAGATTTAAAAGTTGAATTATTTGTGGCTGTTGGACAAGTGGGTAGAGCACACAGGGGTGTTCAGCAGAGCATTCTCCAAGTGGGCTAGCCCTCAAAAAGAGAAAAACTTGTAGGAATTCTGCAACACACACGTGATGAAAAAACTATGTTTTTTAATTGAAATTACGAAAAAAGCAGATTTTATTGCAACTTGTTTTTGTCAGGAAAAAATAGCAACCATATGTATTCATGGAACAGAGAGAGAGAGAGCAAGCAAACTCTCAGGAATTTTCACTGCGGAATGTGCCCAGTTCTTGTAGCTACTTGAGTAGCTGCCGGAGGGCTGGATATTGCAAATGTTCAATATGCTATCAATTTTGATAGTTCTTCTGCTATTGATGAATGTGTTCATTGGCTCTGGTGTACTGGTCATTGTGGGAACACGAGCAGCACTATTTCCTTTTATAACGCTTACTCATAGAGCCACAGAGCGCAGCCTCCAGTGAAAACACTGCGGATACTCAATAGGGCCCTGGAAGGAAGTGACTCGAGCACATATGCTCCTGGCTTCAGTGACAGTACGTACTAAGAGGAAACATGCCAGCATTAGCTGATCCTTAAAAGAATTAACAGGGCAAGAGCACTCTCAACATAGCAAGCTTTTCTTCACAAACTCCCAATCGAGGAGGTAATGAATCATATGATTAAAGCTAAAACATTGAAGTTTGGAGTATAGCTTTGCTGCAGAGAAGAAAATAATTTTGATTTTTGAGTTTTTGACACAAGTGTGAAGCCTGTCTCTCCGGTCTTCCTGTTCCTACTTCCACCCTCAAAAAGATAAATCCTTACAGACTAGTTAATATGAGATGCTAAAAATTACAATATTGCAGTTACTGATTCAAATGGTCCTAAGTGGAAAGATTAAAGTATTCTAAATGTCTTGGAGAAAAAAAAAAAAAGGTAAGAGTTTACAGTTCACTTGGGGAAAGAAGTGAAAATAACCAGAATAGATGACAAAATGGTTTCAGACCATAAGACTGGAGGAGATTTCATCCAATGCGAGTACAAAGAAAGAGCTTACTTCCAGCTTGTGAGACTGAGAATTTCATTAATATGAACTTGCTTTTCCTGAATCAATAGGAATGACATACGGAGGTATCTTTCCCTCTGTCAAATTTAATTGTCCCCTTTGTCCTGTTCATTGGCTTCACCATGATTACAGGAAGAGGAAACAGCTGGAAAACAAGAGAAGGCATAACTCAAGAGATTCAACCTTCTTTGCCCTTTCCAGAGAGAAAGATATTTACATCAGTTTTCCACCCAAATCTCTACCCTGTGATTTTGCCTGGCCTATCTGCAGTATTTGCCTAATTTTTCTTAAAGAAAAATTGCACACTGCCTCCCAACTAAGGATTACTAAGATCTCTTAGTAAGGAAAACTGAAGCCATGGATATCAGACAGGCAACGTAGCATATCTGATATGATGAATTTTGCCTTTCTCACTTAACAAGACACCTTGCAGTCCTTCCCATGTTGGTGCATTTCTCATTATTTTAAATGACTTTGTGGTATTCTACTGTATGGATGTACCACTATTTTTTTATTATTATTATTAACAATTCACCTACTGAAGCACTTATCTATGTCTTGTTTTGTTTTGTCTGTTTGAGCACTGCTAAGGTGAGCATCCTTTATTCCTAATATTATATTTGTAAGTGTGGGGTTTTTTTCTTACAAGGGCTCCCCAAACTGTGTAAGTTTCAGGCCTCATAGCACTTTGAATCTATTCTCAAATATCTGACAATATCTTATTTTTAGTGACTTTTAAATTTATTGCCAAGTTGATTTATTTGATATTTTAATTGTTTATATCTCACATGATCCAAAGAGGATACAATGACCATTATTAACAATAGTTAATATGTATAACTAAGTGCTAGGCACTGCTCTACATGCCTTCCTTAACAATTAATTTAGTACTCACAAAGGCCCTATGGGAGAGATACTGTTACTATCTATATTTTACAAACAAAGGAACTTAAATGTAAACAGATTAAGGTATAAAAAAAGACTAAGGCATAAGGCCAAAAAATTAGTGGCAGAGCCATCTTCTTCAGTTTTTATTTCTCTAAGATCTTGAGTATATTTCCTTGTCCAGTGTAATGGAACATTAAAAATGTGTTGAATGTTGAAAAATAGGTGATCTCATATTACAACTTAAACCTTAATAAGAAATACTACAGGACCAGAAAATATGATTATATTTTCTTTAGGCTATTCAGTGTAAACTCAATAGTATGGAAACAAATTATTCATGCAATATTATTATTATTCTCTAAAAACAGCACAGTTAGGGTCATTCCAATTGGTGTCATGATACCAGCCAGGAGTTCTGATATTGGGATGCCTACCTCTCTACTACTCTTCTGTGGTCCCCAGAGCAAGAAACCAAGTATATCTGGAATTGTGACTATCACAGACATCAGTAAATAGGTAAGTCCATGAGCTTTTTAATGGGCTTTAAAGTATAGAAATCTGGAGACAACCATTCCAAAACCTCAGAGGTTGTTTTAGTAAAGTTGGACTGTCATAACAAAATGCCATGGAATGAGTGGTTTAAACAAAACAGTTCTGGAGGCTTGAAGTCTGAGATCAGGGTGACAACATGGTTGAGTTCTAGTAAGAACTCTCTTCTAAGGGCTCTCTAGATAGCCACCTTCTTGCTTCCTCTTTACCTGGTGTCTTCACACTTAAAGAACACCTCAATTTTTAACCAGATTGCTAACATTCAGATGAAAACAGAATTGATAAATTGGTGTTTGGGGTAGGACAACCTTATCATAGCACTGAATGCCTTCTCCCCCATTCCACTCATTTTCTGTACTGTCTCTAAGTCACAGTTTTACATTTGTTAAATAGGAAAAACAACATAATTTAATATTTCCTTTTCAACATAATTGTGAAAATGAGAAAATGGATATAAAGGCATTTTGTTAACTGTAAAGCATTCCACAATAAAGTAACCTAAAGTAAACACAACAAAGTAAAACAGCTTTATTATATTCTATAGTTATTGGCTATGATAATGATTAAAATATGTTAAAGCTTACCAAATATCTTATTTTGAGATTTTCCTATGCAAACCACATTTCCTATATGCACTGTGTTTTAACTCTCTTGCCAAATTATGTAGAATGGATTCCCGATGTTGAAGACATGTTTGACTTGGAAGGCTTCTGCCCAAGAAAAATTGGCATAGAATACACGGCATCACTGTGACTTCTGCACACTATCAGCCCAACTTGGGCATTAATCACAAGAAGAAACTGTGGGTCTTACAAGAGGCATTTAAAGAGATAACAGTAATGTAAGCAAGAATCTGCTACCTCTGTACATATACCCTGTACCAATGCCAAATTCCTGATTTTGATATTATAATTATGAAGATGGAGTCATCAGGGAGAACTGGTAAAGGGTATATTGCAACTACCTGGGACTCTATAATTATTTTAAAATAAAAGGGTAAATTCTGCTACCTCAAAAAGGAAAGAGGTTGGAGCAGAAAGAACAAGAACTGGGAAACAAATTATTGATATCAGCTAATGTAAAAGTAGAGGTAGGGAGGTAACTGGCTGTTACATTTTGAGAGGACTTGCACTGCTATTGGGATAAAGTGGGGAGAGCTCGTAGGTGCTAACAGATGAGGTTAGCTGCAGTTTGCAAGCTCCATGTGACTCTCACTCACACAGTAGTTTTCAAGGGGACATTACCAAAAAAAAAAAAAAAAAAAAAAAAGTCAGTCATTGCTCTTTGTCCTTTTCCCTGCTATATGGAATGTGGGAAAATGCTGCTGATGTAGCAGCTGTTTTGGAGTCTTGAGGTAACAAGTGTGTGGGCAAAAGCTACAACTAAGGATAGAATTAGAAAGATAGAAAGAGCCTGGGTCCCTCTGGGCATTGTAGAGCTTCCTAGAAATTTTGGGCTTTTTATTATTTGATGGAAATAATGCTTAAATGGTTAAGTTATTCAGTCTTGAAACTTGTAGCTAAAATTAAATCCTAATACATACAGTTTAATCTAAGTATAATATATATTAGAATAAAATAATTAAGGAAAATAAACATCAATGTAAAATGGGATGAAAAAATGACCAGCAAACGTGGAAGTGTGGTTACCACTTAGGAAAGAAGTTAGGCATGAGAGGGCAAATGCTCTCATTTTGTTCAGTATATTTTGTATGCTATTCAAAACTTTGCATTTCAGTCTTTTACAATGAATGCATTTATGTAATTTTAAACCAATAAATTAGCATTTTCAATGCCTTTATTTGTGTATATGTGACAGTGACATTTTGTTTTGCAAGTTGTGGCAAGAAAAACAGGTAAACAAGTTTGGAAATTCAGGCTATAACCTTCATATGATTTTAAAGGTAGCTATTCAAGCTAAAAAAATAATACCTTACTCTTCCTTACCCTCAAGCCATCATCATTCAAAAATGCACCCAGCAAGCATACTCTCTCACTGAGCCACGTGCTGTGATCTGCACAGCTCTGATGACTGTGGTTGTGTTTAGGGCCATCTGCAGAGCGCAGGGTCGGGGTAAAGTCACACTCCGTACTCTACTCCAACATTTTTATCAAGAATAAATATTTGTAAATCATTATCAAGAATGGCATTCAAGGGGAAAACCAGACTAAATAACACAGTGTAAATAGGAGGTTTGTACAGATACGAGGGCTGAGTTACAGAGCCAAGAAGTTAGCTCCAGATCTGAACTGGAATGCCAGAGATCACTTTCAGAATCATCGCAGTTTCTTTCCACAGGTAGCCGTGAAGTTGCTGCAGCTGACTCTCTACAGCAACACAGGCTAAGAGCAGTCAGCTTTGGCTTAAAGACAAAATGTTCTCTTTCAAAATCATTCTCATGTATTCAATCAATTAACAAACATAAGTTGAATACCTATGATGTCCCAGGCACTGGACTGGGCTTTGGGAGCATGGGACAAGGAGGGAGGACACAGTGTAATGACTCTGAAGATACATTCTCCAGAGGTCTCTCTAAGTATGGGAAGCTGGCAAATTTAGTTGTCCAACAGGCATCCATGAGTGGAAAAAGAAGTAAGAGTGTGAGAGGAGAAAACAGGTATCGAGAATCAGAGGCAGGCTAAGGGTCTAAAGCAGAACTATGAGTCCAAGCTGGAGTAAATTCAAGGCACTCATTCTTCTATCTACAGCATCTACCTTCTGTTTCAGTTGGCACTAACCAAAAGTCTGCTAAGCACAGACATCATGCACCTGTTGTGAGGAACACACAGATACAAAAACCACAGCTCCCGCCTCAAGGTGCTTAGAGACTAATGAGGAGAAGTATAATCAGATCATTCTGACAAAGATAGCACGCATTCTATGCCATAACAAAAGTTCAAGTCAAGGTCCAAGAACTCCAAGGGAGTGAGAAGGAAATTCTGGCAGGGCAATTTGAGAAGTCCTCAAGCAAGAGCAGTAATTGAAGAAAGAGAGTAAACAGCGACAGAAGTAGAGGAAGGGCATTTTTGGCTAAGTCACTGGCAGAAACATGAACATAAAATTAATCAAGAAGAAAGCAGGGGTGCAGTGAATAGTCTACTGACCAAGAGAGTATTCAGATTACCTCCAACAGATCCTGAGGCAGGGGGACTGAATGGACCCAAGCCGCACCAGCCGCGGTCTTGTCATTATCTGATTTGTAACCTGGGTCTCTACGTAACATTTTATTTGGGAAAAACAAGGCTCTGTTCACTAAAAATATTTTAAAGCCTCAAAACCACTGAGTTGGCACATTGAGGCTAATGTGAGGAATGACTGATAGAAGTGCACTCAGAAGAACTTTTGGACCAAATCTTGGAAGGCATTAAATGTCCAGGAGAATGCCTTTTAAACAGGGAGCACTGGTGAGGTGTCTAGGGAATTTTTAAACCAGAAAATTAGCTACCAGACAACAACTGAATTATGAAGTGACTGTCGGGTGCAGGGTCAGGAGAGAAAAGAAACTGAAGCATAGAGGCTAATCAGAAAGAGGTGGCAGCAGTTCAGGGAAAATATTCAGTGCCTGTGTGAAAAGTGAAGGGAAGGGGAAAAAAGTAATTGTCATAGGACATTTGTACTGTAAATGCAGGCAGGCTAATGATTTGGGCCTCTTTAAATATTAGTTTCATATTTACATTTGCAAGTGGTACACACATTTTTAATTGACTTCATTTTTTAGAACACATATAGAATTACACAAAAATTACCATTTCAAAGATAGTACAGAGAGATCCCATATACCCTGCACCCAGTCTCCCCTAGCAACCTCTAACGTTAGTATGGTGCATTGTTACAATTAATAAACTAATTCCAACATATTATTATCATTAACTGAAGTCCATACTGTTGTGGGACACAGCAGGGTGGCTGGTCAGTGAGCCAGTGACATGCAGGTTGATAAAAAGAATTTACCAGAGATAAAGTATGGGAATAGAAAGGAGTTCATTAGGGTGCACTGTCATGGACAACAGCAGGCCACACAGACGAGAGGTGCCTGTGTGAGTACCGAGGGCCAGTGTTGGGGTCTTTTGTAAGGTCGGGTCACAAGGTGACTTACCGGCTGTGCACAAGTCTCTGATTGGTTGCAGGTGAGGTAAGAGGTTTAGGGTCCATGAAGGGCAGTGGGGTTTGACTCTGATAAGATGGGCTGAAGCAAGCCAGCCTGAGCATTACCTGGGGTTATTAGTTTGTTAGGGGAAACACGCTCAGTAAAGAGTGTACTTTATCTGTTGAGGGATCGCAGGCAGACATCTGAGAGCCCAGGAATGCGGATCGTTGGACTTTGAAGAATGTTAGTTGGCCCAGCACATACTACCTTCATATTTCCTTAGTTTTCACCTAAGGTCCTTTTTCTGTTCCAGGATCCAGGATACCACACTACATGTCATCATCATATTTCCTTAGGCTGTGACAGTTTCTCAAACTTCACTTATTTTTAAAGACCGTGACGAGTTGGAGGAGTACTGGACTCATATTTTGCAGGATGTCCCTCAGTTAGGGTTTGTCTGCTGTTTTTCTCAGGATTAGGGTCCTTAGAAGGAAATCATGGAGGTAAAGTGCCCCATCTCATCACATCCAGGGTACATGCTGTCATGACTTGTCACTGACGATATCAGCCTTAATCACCTGGCTGAGGCAGGCCTCTGTCAGGTTTCTCCACTGTGAAGTTACTCTTTCTCACTCTTTTTTATAATTTACTCTTTAATAGGAAGTCACTATAACTACAAATATTGGCTAGAGAAGAAATGCTTGCTTCGATTCAGCTCTGATCTACAAGTAGTTTAAGTCCACAGGACACAGAAGTCACTTCAGCAAAGTGCTGTGACTTGAGCAGGCTCTTGGGGGTCTCACTCCTAAACAGCTTATGAAACATCACTTTCAGCCCCGAGCAGTGTTCTCCTCGAGGGCTTCAGAAAGATACACTTTCTCTCTGTCTGTTTCTTGTCTTTCCAGCTATTCTTCCCTTCCAGTGATGGTGAACACTCTAGTAGACTGAGTCCCCGAGCTCACTTGGCTCAGGTCTGCCCTACCCCGACCCGGGCCCCCCACCTCCACTCTTACAAATCACAGAACTGCTGCCTTTCCAGCCTTAGGCCCACCTCTCAGTTTAAGGGT
Organism: Camelus bactrianus; assembly: GCF_048773025.1. Taxonomy (NCBI): domain Eukaryota; kingdom Metazoa; phylum Chordata; class Mammalia; order Artiodactyla; family Camelidae; genus Camelus; species Camelus bactrianus. The sequence continues at coordinate 77,759,037 of NC_133541.1, forward strand.
GTGGTCAAGCCCCCACTGCCGCCCTGCCCTGTGAACAGAAGGATCTCTCTACCACCCTACTTTTAGGACAAGCCGAATCAAGAGAGGAGAGGTTCAAGTTCCTCTCTCCTGCTGAGTCCTGAGGACTATAAGGCTTTTTCTTGGCACACTTTCAGCAAACTGGGCCCACATCCCTTTCTGTCTTGCTGGTCATCCAAAACATAAACTCTTCTGATCACCGAACTCCTCCTTGTCTCCCCCAACAGGACATTAGAATGGAACTCTGTCTACCTTAGTTTCAACCGAGGTGCCAATATCTTATGTGTCATAAATCAAAGTCAGTGTGGGGCAAATCCCCACATGCAAAATTTACATAGGAAATGTGTCAGCATCATTGCACAACTCCTGGAACCCACAACCAGATCAAGGATATCAGTAGGCATCAGATTGTGGAGAGCAGAAGGTTGGTGAAGAGATTTCTTTAGACACAGCTGCTTTCCTGCTGTGAGTCCTCACTCCTACCTTAAGCTTTGTGACGGGGATTTTCATGGGAGCAAGTCGGGAGTTTTGAAATACATTCTGTGTAGTTGAGTGATGCAGCATATAAGTGCCTGACCCTTGGAAGAGAAAACTAAAAAGCATTCCAGCAACAAAACAGAAATAGTTGCATGGAGTTTGACCTACACTCACAGAGCTTGTCAGTGGCTATGGTGGAAAAGATGATCACATTTTTTTTAATAGTCCACTCATGAAAGGGTAGAGGCTATATTCCTTGAATTCAGGTAGTCCCCATGTAATATGTAGTGAAAATGATTAAGTGCCAATTTCTGGTCCATTTCCTCTCTTTTAGAACACTCTCTCTGGAAACCCTGCACTGCCATGTAATAAAGTGTCTTCCATGAGACCACCATGCCAGAGAAGCCATGGGTAAACACTCTGAATAACAGCCAACTTCCCAGCTAATTCCAACCAAAGCACCAAATATTTAAGTCTTAGACACTCAAGACCAATGCATCCTCCAGTTGTATCAGTGAGTAACTGCCACCAATGCCACGTGGACCAGAAGAAATAGCCAGCTGAGCTGTCCCTGAATCCCTGCTGCAAAAACAAACAAAAAAACAAACAAACAAAAAAACAGGAGATAATAGTTGTTGTTTTAAGCTTAGATTTGGGGATGACTAGTAATGCAGCAGTAGATAACTGGAGTGACAACAGAGGAATGTTTCCATGAGTATTACCACAGCTCCCTGAAGACAGTTGCAGCACAGTGCTAGGTTAGGGTTAGGTTTATGCCCAGAGCTGGGTCCTATCTAACAGGCCTTTCTAGAAATGAGAGTGAACCCAAGCATCAGGAAGATGGAGGTGAACACCAAACTACTCAGGGCTATGGAAGAAGTTGAAAATGCTCTCCTGGAATAGAGATTTGTCTGCCTCAGTCAAGGGAACCGCAGATGAATGGGTTTAGCAGCAAATTATGAGAAAAGCATGAAAGCATTCCAAGGGAGAGTCTTCATGTGGCCTCTGGACCAGAGAATACAGCTTGCAGTACACTGCAAAAACCAAACCAAACAAAAAACAGGAAAAGGCAACAACCTGAAGCTAATCCAAAGTGGGCAAAAGGAGATGACATGTTAATAAGTCAACTTCAAAGTTTTGACTATTACACAGATCTGGAAACTCCAATTAATGAACTGAGCTACTGTCTGTGGTTAAAGTGACTATGTATTACTCAAAAGTCAGCAAAAGTTCTTGGACTGTCAGAGCTTTCCTTCAGTGTCAAGGGACTACTACTTCTTTCAATAAAGTTTTACTATGGAGGGAGATAAAAGTTGTGCTCTGACCAAATCACTGGTTAAGCTTTTCAGTAACTGAGCTATATGGATAATAATCTCACTATGTCATGCAATCCCTCTGGCATACACAGCACTTTATAACGAGATTACCGTAGAACATCTATCTGTAAGCAGTAATGTTTTAAAGCTAAATGTCTTCAGGTGCCTTATGGTGTACCTATGGCCTCAATTTGCAGTGCTATGTGGAACAGGATTTGGAGCCCTAAGTGTACAATTTTACCTCAATTTGTATAAGGGGAAATAGAGCTTTCCCACAAGTCTCTGAGTGATAAGTCTGATCATATTTCCTTGATTGTGATGAAAGCTTAGAGCTGAATTTATCTCTGAGTCCCCTTAACAAGCATATTGTACTTCATGGTTTTCATTCTGAGTAATAACTTTCAGTTTTGGCTTCATTTTATGAACACATGCTTATTTTTGCTTTCTAATATTATTATCTTTCTATATTTATATTTCTTCAAAAGCTTCCGTATACAGCAGTAGTGTTTAAGTATGTGGACTCTAGAGCCAAACAGCCTTAGTTCAAATCCCAGCTCTACCATTTACTGTGTGATCTTAGACCAGGGCTTCCTGTGCTTGTTTCCTCATTGGTAAAACAGAGATAATGATAGGCTCTGTCTCATAGGGTCACTGAAAGGATAAAGTTAATGTGAAAGTAATGCATGTAGAACAACGCTTAGCACTTAGTTATAAATACTGACTAATACTAATGGTGATAATTTTATCTTCATTAGATATTAGCAATTAAACGTGACATAGTAAAAAGTAAAATATCAAATAAATAAACTGAGATATTTGGAAACAGACAAAAAACAAAATACTGTTAAATGTTTAGGGAAGGGTTCCAGGTGTCATGGGCTCTGAAGTTTATAGAATTTTTACTTAAAAAAATTACAAATATGAAATCAGAAATGAAAGTGGGTAACATTTGCTAACTCTTCTGAAAACTGATGACAGGTGCTTATTTTTAAAATAACAACAAAAAATAATATTGTCAGCCTTTTTCAGAGATATTACTTGGCTGCAGTGATCTACATTGTAATTTATTTCAAAGTTTGAGAATTAAGTTACTCTCATGGACTTTACAGGAACACCAGGACTGATGTTGGTTTGTTCAAAATATTTTGCCTTTTATACTGACAGGTATAATGATTTCACTTTAGTCAGATCTATTGGAATAAGGAATTAAAACTACTCTCTTCTATTTTTTACCCCTTACTTTTTAAAGTGGAAAATGAATGTACTGCTGCCAATTTGCAGAGGCAACAGCATCTATATACACCATTGAGAGTTGAAAGAAATCGGTTAGCAACCAAGGGGTGGACAGTGGTAGACCCTGGCTAGGTCTACTGTATTGAAATAAGGAGATCTAATGGCTCAGTAAGAAATGAAACACAGCAGAAGTTAGTTTATATGCAATACTCTGGAAGTGTCACATCATTATGCAGCTTGGCCGGGAAAGGATCTATGAACCTAGATTCCAGACGTTGGGGCACATGGCTTAAGCAGAATAAAATCAGATCCTTTCATGGTATGAATACCAATCCTTGAGGACTGCATGGTGGCCTCACAATTCCCACCCACAACCCACAATAAAAGTGTAATAGTGACTGAGCCCAAAGTCCTAGGTACCTCTAAATGGATTTCTCACGCCATGAAGATAGAAAAACCCTCTGAACTTTCAAGCGTGCTTCCATAAGCAACAAGGAAACAATGGGGAACTGAGCCCAAGCAAGCCATCAAGTGTGCTAGATATCGTTATTTTGTTTGCATTGCTTCCTTGCTTGATTCGATAGGTGAACAAAGTGAATGTCATGCTGCTCAAAACTAAGTCATCGTCCTTGAGCCCAGCCTTTGTGACATTGCCCTTCTCACTGCTTAACAGCAAAGAAGGTGATACAGGTGGAGGATATAGCTCAGTGGTAGAGCACATGCTTAGCATGCATGAGGTCCTGGGTTCAATACCCAGTGCCTCCATTAATAAATAAATAGATAAATAAATAAACAAACCTAATTACCTCTCCCCCTCCAAAAAAAACAACAAAAAATGAAGGTGAATTATACATGATTATATCCAACCCCAGAGCCTAGCACTGGATCTAGCATGTAGACGACTGAAAAACCACTCATTAGTGGCACTTACAGCATGTCTGCAAGGGCATATGTCAAATACAAATACATAATCGTCCATTCTGGCATTGGATCAATTTTTTTGACCTATATAATATATATTATATTCATTCACCTTCAGTGGTAAGGTCCTGAGAAGCAGTTGTTGGGCCAATTACTTCCTTCCTTTCTTTCTTTCTTTTTTTTTTTTTTTTCTGTCCAGAATACTATAGTATAGTTATAAGTTTAATAATGGAAATGGGCTTGAAATCATTACATTCTGCAATTATAGACCAAGGCTCCATCACATGTAAGAATGCTCCTCCAGAACAGGTTTCCATGCTTTGAAAATGCATTACTGTGACTACATGGGAAATTTTTGGACACATTTCTAGGAAGGGTGGGGGTTTTTCACTTTGATGTAAGAAATAAAGCAAGTATGAAAGGCAAACAGGGCAATAGAGGGGAATACCTCCTTATGCTTCAGGGGAACCTCCCTGGCTCATCTAAACCTGCAAGATTCTATATGCACCACATAGATGAGTAGTCCCACACCTAAAGGGATCAAAACCTTGAAAAAGATGGGACAAGAATTTCCTGATCTAAGTACCTCAGTAGCTTTCGGAAGCAGTACAGGGTCTAAGTTAACCAACTTACTCATTGCATATTAAGAAAAGCATCTTAGAGATATGTCCTGTATGTTCCTGGGGATTTTTAAAATAGCATGCAAAATTGATAAAGAAGTACTAGTTTTTCATATTTGGGGGTTAAACATAAACGGGCTTTATGACTTATTTTAATGTCAATTATCACACTATTGGTTTTACTCATCCATCCAGTCAAGGTAATTTCAGAAATTATTAGGAAACCCATTGTCAACTGTGGAGCATTAGTCAGGTGATAAAATTTTATCAAAAATATCCAAGAGTAACACCTTTTATTTTTCAGGGGGGCTTTCTTGGCCTTGTGAGAGAAATTTATAAATTTATAAAGCTTATAAAACTTATAGACAGTGTTCATAAGTAGGAGAAATAGAAGTATTTTTGTGTTTTATTAAAATCATTGAGTATTAATTTTTCTTAGATATTTTTAGTCTTAAAAATACTGTCCTTGAAGTTCTGATATAAAAGTCTCATGATTAGGTAATGTTTGAAACATTTCTGGCAGGACTTTTGATAAAAGCTTCCTGATTTTATTTCAGAACTCAGTGTTATCTCTGGTTTGTCCTTAGAGCTATTTCTAGCACCTTGGAAACTGACATTATTTTACAATGAAAGAGAAAGTAGTTTGGGACCAATCACTTTATTAATAAACTTTATTTTGAAATAATTTTGGGTTTTCTGAAGAACCACAATGGTAGGTCCCATATACTCTTCAACCAGCTTCCCCTAAGTTACACAGCCATGATTCATTCATCAAGACTATGAAATTAACATTATGTTATACGATTAACTAAACTTCAGGTTTTATTCTGATTTTGTTCTTTTTTTCGGCTAATGTTCTTTTTCTGTCCCAAGAGCCAATCCAGGATTACCCATTGATTTAGTCACTATGTCTTCTCAGTCTCCTCTGACCGAGAGAGTTTCTTGATCTTTCTTTGTCTTTCACGTCCTTGACCATTTTGAGGAGCACTGGTCAGGTGGTGTGTAGACTGTCCCTCACATTGTGTTTGTCTGATGTTTTCCCATGCCTAAACCTGGGTAATGGGTTTGGGGGTAGAACGCCATAGAAGTGAAGTGCTCTTCCCGCTGCATCACTCCAAGGGGGGGGTGTATGATATCAATATGACTTACAATGGGTGATATTAACTTTGATTGTTTGGTAAGTGATGAGTGCCCAGTTCCCTCTACTCTACAGTTATCTTCTCTTTTCCACATTCTCTTCCAACCCACTAACCCACCCTCAAGAGGAGGGGAACCAACTCCATCTCCTAGAGAGAACAGTATCAAACAATTTCTGGGCATTATTATAACCATTCCAGCAAATTAATAAATATTTAGAGGAAATATTTTGAGGCTATGCAAATATTCTCTTCTTAAAGTTGTGTCTACTAATATTAGCATTCTTTAGTGGATCTTGTTTCCAGCAATTATTACTATGGGGCTCTAACGGTGATTTTATATTTCCTTCATATCTTCCGCATTTATGAATTGGAATTCACCTGTAAGGAATGTTCCTGTGTCCCCATCGATTTGTTCATTATTTATTTACTTAGACATTTATTTATATAAATATGGACTTAGGCACGTTTCTTTTATTTCTCTGGGTTATAACTCTACACTATTTTCATTTCTCATGTTGCTCAAATTATTCAGCTTTAGCCATTCCAGCTATTTTCTATCTCCTCCTGTGCCCTTTTGACGTGCCCCTACCTTCCTTTTCTGTCTTTTTCTCTTTTACTTTTAGTGCCTTACTTTCAGGCACCATATGAGATACTCTAGAATCTGGTGTTTTGCTTGTCCCAGACTGAGAGTCAGCCATTTCTCTGAGACCTGATTCCTCTTATTGAAGAACGGTATATAGAAACCAAGATCTAGAAATTAGATCTATTTGTTGCTCCTGAAGGGTCTTCCTAGGACCTCTTAGTAGACAGGGCTAAGAAATACATGTATGTATACTAACCCAAATATACACACATATCTAAGCTTATTTCTGTTTTTATACATCTGTATTGTTATTAAAATTAATGAGTTCATAATGTACCACCAACTCTAACCTAGCACCATAGGGTTCATTTTAGCATGTTCTCTGCCTTCTCTAATTCATTTGTAACTTCTTTCTTTGTGAGAAATCTGGCTCTCATTATCTACAATGTATTTATTTCTTTGTTCATTCCTAATATACAAATAGGGTAGTTTCAGAATTGCTGAAATATTGCCGTGAAAAACATATCGACCAACCAGAGTACTATGCTTGCGAATAGTTCTTTTCTGTTTTTAGACTTACATTAATCAATTAAAACCCTGCCTTCCAGTGTTCTTTAGGTCAGCTCCCTTTATCCCCAATCCCTCCAGTGAAGTTAAGTCATACACTTGTTTTTACAGTTAAATTAATCATAGTCTGGGTTCTCCAAATATCCTGAGTTCTCTCAACCCAAAATTCTAGATGATTTTTTTAAAACTTACATACTATAAAGTTCACTCTTGATGGTATACAGTACTATGGGTTTTGACACATGTGTAGAGTAATCTACCTACCAGATAGATCAGATTCATCATCCTAAAAATCACCCTCTGTGTGAAGCTAACCATTTTTAAAATTCCTCTAATAGCTCCAGTCTTCTACTTGGACACAGTTTTACCAGTTTCTTAAATTTCACAGAGCTCTAGAGTAACAAGCATGCTTCCCAAGAATTAAAAAACAACAACAACAAAAAAGAAGAAACAAAAACAGATTATGGGAATAATGGCCAAGTTTGCTCAAAAATGAACTAAGATTCAGTTTTAAAGACTGTATTCTTATTTGTCTGCAGAGTGGAGAAAGTAAACTGCTACACAGAACCTTGTTTGGCATATATACATTGAGAGGACCACCAGGATAACGTTAAGGATGAAAACTTTTCGCTGCTAGGTTCCTTGGTTGGTCTAGTAATTACATTGACAAAGATAGATTAATGGGAGAAAAGCAAATTTAATTTTCTACATACAGGATCTCATAAAAATATGAGGCTCAAAGAAGTGACCAAAGCAGGCAGATTTATATCTTTTAAATAAGGAAACAATAAATTTGTGAGGAGTTTGGGGTTTGGTCTTGGGGTAACAAATTAGTGAAGAAGTAACAGGGTTTGTCTATACAGCCTTCTCAGCCCTGAATTCCCCATCTCGGGTGGTAAGGATTTCTCTCTATTTCTTGGTACAGGGAGGGTACATTTAACATGAGAGATTTATCTCCTGCTTTCAGGGGGACAATGGAGGTCAGAGTGTTCTTCTTGAGCCAGCTGTTTCTTAAGTAACCTTAATTCAAAATAATCAATACGCCAAAGTGGCATATTTGGGGTTGGCATACTCTGCTTCCCTTTGCAATAATATTTTGCTTGTGGTCAACTTTAGTATGTCTGATTGAGCTCTAGACAAATGACTCATAAAATCAAACTCCTTAATTCTCCTGTTTTCCCATTCTTGTTGCTTTGACTCAACTCCTTATCATTTCTCACTTAAAATATTAAAATAATTTCCTTACTGGCTTCCCTCAGGCAAGTGTCTCCTAACTGAAAACCCCTGCCCACAAGCTCTCCAAACATATTTTTTTAAAATTCAAATCTGACTATGTTTCTTCCGCAATTAAAAACTCATGCCTGTTTGCCATGAGGAAGGTCCCCAACTCCTGAACGTGGCAGACATAGGACCCACTGATCTTTCCAGCCAAACCTGTGCACTTCAAACACACCTCTCTGACCTCACAAAACTCCTCCACGTTTACCACCAGATCCTCTGGCTCCTCCTCTATGACTTCCCCTCATTCTTCCTTCTCTGCAAACAATAACCCATCCTTCAAAACCAAATCAGACTGCACCTCCTCTGGAATCTTTCACTACTTCTCAAAGTGAATTCCCTTTTTCTCCTGCTTTTTGTGTTCCCATGGCTCTTCCATAGTGTATTGTGCCATATAGTACTTATTCGTATTTCTCTTCTTCACAATATTTGAAAGGAAGGATACTGCCTCTCACGTTTGGTACTATCCTAAGACCTAAAATGACTGCTGTTATTAGCTGGCACTGGGTAGGTACTTGTGCTGTGAGTGAATGAGAGGCTAAAATGTGAATTTAGACAATTTTGGTATTATTTACCAAGGAATAAAATGGCAGAACTATTTGGAAGGCTCTCATTAGCCTGATAGTTCATTTTCTTCCTTAAGTTCATCTCCTTCCTTAAGGTTGCTTGCTGAATCAGAGAAGCGAGAACTGAGTGACCATGGGATAGAAGAGCAAGGTGTATAGGGGAGCCCCATCACAAAAATACGTGTGACAAGAAGCCTAAAACATATACATTAATCACTCAGTGATGCTCTCTTATGTATAATTCTGGAGCTATATTGTATCAAATTTACCACTGAGCTAGGTATGATTATTTTTAAGCCTCTGGCAATACATGCTTTTTATTTTTGACTAAATATAGGAGACATCTTAGTATCATAATCAGCCACATACTAAAATTATCTCTTAGAATGGGCTGCTTTAGGGATGATTTCAGCAACAGCTCACTTTGTATATTTCATATTGAACCAGGCTAGTTTAAATAATATTATATTTTCTGATCTTATGTCTTAATTATATGAATACATCTACATTAGTCAGGGTTCCCCAGAGAAACAGAGCCAATAGGATACATATAAACATGTACATGTATGTTTATGTATACGTATGTGTGTATATATATAGACACAGAAAGAGAGACAGAAAGAGAGAGATTTATTATAAGGAATTGGCTCGTGTGATTCTGGAGGCGAAGAAGCCCAAGATCTACATTCTGAAGGACTACGAATAAGGAAGCCTCTGGTACAAGCTCCAATCTAAGTCTAAAAGCCTCAGAACCAGGAGAATCAATGGTGTAAGTCCAGTATCTTAGAGTGTCTAATTTAAGAGAATAACTCAGACACTCTCAAGAGGAACTTAAGCTCTAAAGGACAGGCCTCTTGGACTGCAGACTCGGCAAAGGGAGTAGACTAGCAGCACAGAAGGAAAATAAAGAGTTCTATGATTCAACCAGTGATTTCCACATGGAGGAATGAAGTGCTTGGCATTAGTGCTTCTGAAATGGCTCGGGACTAAGTGCAATGTCACCACTGCTTCTGATGAAGACTGCTACACACCAAAAATGCTGTACATGAGACCTGAATTAAAATACAAATTATGTGATACATTTAAAACCTAACAAATATTAATATTTATGACATCACATAGACTGTTCTTCAGATTTTGGAGACATGAAGTTTGAAAGCAAGAAACTCACCCTGGTGCTTTCTACCTTGTCTCCATGGGCATCCAGCAGAACAATATAATACAGTAGTTATTTAATAATGATTTTTTAAAGGAATGAATCAGTTAATTAACTAATATGATACAGTGGCTTTCTCTGGTATTTGTCTCCAGGTCTCTCACAACCTGTGCATTCACTTTTTTTCCCTTTGTGCATGAGATGGGATAAATAAGAGGATAAAGAGGTGGCATCTTTCTCCTCTTAATACTTGCAGTCCCTCCCTTCTTTGCTAATCCCCTCCCACAATATGGACCCCTATGGGGTCACTGTACTCAGGTTGAGTAGGGAGTTAAAAGTTTGCTTAAGGAAGCTCTGAACAGACCTCAAGATTTGATAGTACCTCTTGCCCATTTAATCCTGGATTGTCAGGTAAATTTACATGTCAGATAAATGCTTAATTTTTAAAACTCCAACCCTTGCCCGGGGGCAACTGTTTTTAAACTAAATATAAAGGAAATCTCAGATCTGATTTTCCTTTGTTTTTCTATTCTCTCCACCACCCACTCTACTCACAGCCACTTAAAATTACTATCAAACATGAAGATTATTAGTGTACATAACTCCACTTAAATCAAGAACTCTAAACTTTTGTGGCTCACAGCGAAATAGAATGTGACAATGAATATATGTATGTTCATGTATAACTGAAAAATTGTGCTCTACACTGGAATTTGACACATTGTAAAATGACTGTAACTCAATAAAAAATGTTTAAAATTAAAAAAAAAGAACTCTAAACTTTTGAACACCTAGTTGTCCATAAAATATCTGAAAAAGATCTTTTCTTAGGGAGATTAGTTATCTATTATTATTTTTAAATAAAATTAAAACACACAAGAGAAAAACCATTTTAAACTATATGGGCACAAACTAAGTATCCATCGATGGATGAATGGATAAAGTAAATGTGATATGTATACAATGGAATATTATTCAGCCACAGAAAGGAAGGAATCCTGCCATTTGCTACAACGTGATTAAACCTGGAGGACACTAAGCTATGTGCAATAAGCCAGACAAAGAGAAATATTGTATTATCTTACTTATATGTAGAATTTTAAAATATTGAACTTGTAGAACTGGAGAGAAGAATGGTGGTTACCGGGGATTAAAGGCTGGAGAAAATAGGGATATGTTGGTCAAAGGGTAAAAACTTTCAATTATAAAATAAATAAGTTCTGGGGAAACTAAGTATGCAACATGGTAACTGTAGATAGTAATACTCTATTTTATACTTGAAACTTGCTAAGAAAGTAGATCTTAAATGTTCTCACCATACCTCACCCCCTTCAAAAATGGTAACTGTGTGAGGTGACAGATGTGTTAATTAGTGTGAGGGTGCTTTACATTGTTCTTGTTGTTTATTAATTTTCAGTGTGCAGAGTTTCTAGTTGGTGTTTCTTGGTTTCTATTTCTTTGTTTTCCCAATTTTCTTCTATCAGGTATGTGAGGCAACTAATGAAAACTTCGTAATTTTTTGGGGGGGAATTAAAAAGCCATCTTTCTGTTTCTGTCTCTGTCTGATTTTTCCTGAGATTGTCAGAGGGCTTTTAATAATTTTTCATGTTAAGGAGGTGAGCACTTCAAACCTGACTTCACACTTAAACAGCAAAAGGCTGTTACAGAGGTTATACCATTTAATAAATTAATCATCTTTTATTTATCTTCCACAATCCATATTTATGATAAACAGGAGGAGCCATGGAAAAGTCAACTTCGCCCAAAACAGTAATATCCTCACACCCCTAATACTCAATAGTGGAAAAGGTAGTGTCCAACGCATTATTGTGGGGCTGACCATCCAACTCCTCTCTTGTTTTGAAAACTGCTCTCTTTGCCCCCATCCATATGTCTGCAGGAGTAGACAAGTTGATACTTAGCCCTTGCATTAGCTGGTTTCTGGGCATTGGTCTGGATCTTAGCATCTCACCCACTTTGGGCAATAAGTCCCTACCCTGGGATTTTGCAACTGGGACTTAGAATTTGATCATACCATGAACCCCAAATGTCAGTTTCCTTCCAGATTTACTGTTACCTGCCTCAAGTCTATGTGTAAAGGGATCTTCTTACGGCTCATCCTGTCTCAGCCACATAGCCATTACGTCGTCACAGTCCTCATTATGCTCTACCCCAATATTCCCAGCTCCTCTGCAAGAAAACTCCTCATCATTGTTGGTCCCCTCCTGTCTACCGGGACATAGTCACCTCAGTAGCATACTGCTCTCTGTGCACTGGCACCAAAAAAAGGGCCGCTCTGTTTCAGGATGCACTGCCTATTCTGCCCATCCTTTAATTTCCCAAGTATCACCACATGAGATTGAACAGCTGTGTCAATCTTTACAGGACTAGGGTAACTAAAGGAAATGATAATATAAAAAGGGAGAAAATGAAACTAAATAACTACCACAATATTTTGTAGCTTTATATGGAGATGTCCAGATCATGAACCATACAAAGTCCTTTGTCCAAAAGTATGAATAACCTGATTATGTTACACATGACTTATTTTTGCTCAGGCATGTATTCTGTTGAATTAAATGTGCTTAAATATGTCTTATTTAATTGGACATTGCAAGTGCTAATGTGTTTCTGACTCACACTCGAGGGAGAAATGTAGACAATGGTAAAGAAAGGTGATGAAGAGTTTGCAGAAACCTACTCTGGGCAAGTCACTCCATACATCTGATGAAATATGGGTCTGCTGGCCTGTGAATCTCTGTGGGACCAAGGAATACAAGGGGATCTACCCTGTACCCTGTTCCCTGTACCCCCGCCGTTGCCACATTGTCTTATTTCTTCTATAGACAAGTATTCTTTTTTTTTTAACATTTTTTATTGATTTATAATCATTTTACAATGTTGTGTCAAATTCCAGTGTTCAGCACAATTTTTCAGTCATTCATGGACATACACACTCTCATTGTCACATTTTTTCTCTGTGAGTTATCATAACATTTTGTGTATATTTCCCTGTGCTATATGGTGTAATCTTGTTATAGACAAGTATTCTTGAGGCTAAGTACCTTTCTTTGATATTTGTTGACTGTTATCTGTTGTGTACAACATCTAAAAGAAAAGCAACCAAGAAGTTAAAAATGGATAGAGCAGCCTCTCGTGGGTGGTGCATGTCCCTTGTCTATAACCTCATGCCCCTCTCTTCAGGTCTGTCCCTCTGATGCCCATATGCCTTTTGGGAAAACATGACAGTAAACTATTTTGCCTTAAGAAGCATCTGACTTTTCCCTACAATATATTCTTGCAGGTTTGAGTTACTCAGTCTGAAATAACAACCCAAGGGGTCTAAAATTCTAACAGTAGCCATCACAGAACTTGTCTCATTATTCTTTCTATTTCTAGCAGGTAGCAGTAGAAACACACACACACACACACACACACACACACACACACACACACACACATGCCTCCAAAGAAAAAATATCAATTCTTATCAAACCACATAATCTCAACCCATAAGGTAGAAGATAAATATTTTTCTTACCAGCCATGGACTCTGCAAAGCTAGCAATCTCAAAATGAAATATTTAACATTCTTACAGCACAGATATGTGCTAATTCCTTTCTTTCATCTCCAGCTTACACTTTCAATTTTATCCCACCAACCTGCTGAGACTGAAAAATAAACTCCTCGTCAAAATATGTCTCTTAATCGCTCCTTCTTTTGCTGTACAAAGCCCCAGTAGAAGCTCTGAAATTCGTTCTTGTAAGGTAAAATAAAATTGTGGCAAACAGATACCCCAGATTGCCTTTTCTTTTTTCCTTCTTGTTCTTAGAGGGAAAGGGGATGCACAGCTTCTTTCTTCCAATTTTAAAATTACAATTAGGTTTTAGTGAGTGGTCATGTTTTTCTACCTCACGGAGAAAGCCAGTCTACAGGCAGAGGGAAAAGAGCCCTGAGGGCCCTGCAGAGCCTGGGGCTGGCTGTTCCCAAGGCCCAGCTGAATTCCTGTCCTTTTTAAATATAACTGTATTGCTCTCTTCCTTTTATTTCACAAGATACCATCTTATCACTCAAATCAAATTCCTTACTAAATAAGGCATTTGCTTTATGTCATTTACAAGCAAAGGAAATCTCCCTAGTAGACCAAAATAACCAAAAAACATGTCCTTGTCTCCTATCGCCTGGTCCCATTTTTAAAAAGGCAGACGTTAACTCCAGCTTCATCCTTTGCATAGGTGTTGCAGAGAGTTAGCTCAAAATGTTAGCATGGTTGCTTTCTATGTGTTTCACTTCCCCTTTCACTTATGCTTACTCAAGAGCCAGTTTTCTTTCAGCCTACAACAAAACAGAAGCAAATGTAAATCTGACAGGACAATTCTGAGCTCTGAGCTTGCAGAGCCCACTTTCTAGTACATAGAACAGAGGAGCTGGGGAGTGGCAGGACAGAAGGCAAAGAGTAGATCCAACACAGAGCAAAGGCAGTTGGGAGAGAAAAAAAAAAAAAAAGGTAATCCTTGAAGAAGGAAGAAGAAACACCTTTTGTCTCAAATGCCAGGAAGTACACTAGAAGGGATGACAGCGGCCCAGTGGACTCAAGTAGCATCATCCCATGTCATCCACCTAAGGACAACCCACAGTTCAACGGTCCTAGACACGTCCTAGCCCCTTAACAGGAGAAGAGTCATTTGGACATCTTGTGTGGGGATGGAGGAGTTTAGGGAACATCTTGCCCCTGACCAGTGGGAAACAGAACAGAACCAACTGGAGTATCTCTCTGTGAGATATCAGTAAACACATAGCCCCTGTGTTTACAGAGGACTAGAAAAGAGAGAAAAATACAGAGAAAAGCCAGTGCCCAATCCAAAAGAAAAAAACCTAAGATTTCAACCATGTCCTTGTGAAACTAAAACTTCACACGAGAGATTTTAGCGTTTACCCCTTAAGGTTGTGACATCCTAGAATGAGAAGAGATAGACCCAAATAGTAGTGGCTTTTCAAAACAGAAAGCTTTAAGTAATAGTTGGTTTCTGTTTTTTATTTCTCTGCTTTCTCAATTGTTTTCACCATCCACTGTTCTGAAAGAATTAACTGTAGTATCAGTTTTCTAGCAGTCGACAGTCAACTGCTATTTCCTTCCCTCATCCTGCCTTTCCTGGAATTTCCCAAGGGCTCTTTCTTGTCCATTTACCATGCTCATGACCTTAACACAAACATAGGGTTCTGTGAGAGTATTTCAAGTCTGTCTTCACATTTACACCCCAGGACTACCAAAACCACATGGAATCCCCCCATTTAAAACACAGAATTGCACTTATCTCTGTAATGTGTAAGTGATGTGCAAAGTACAGTTAACAGGAGATATGACAACAAAGGTCAACCGTGCTGACATTACTGAAAGCCTTGTATTTCAACATCCTAATTCATTAGTGGCAAGTTCCTTGGAGCTCTGAGTTTTAATGCTGGACAACCCCTCCTGCTTTCCAAAGAAGACTTCTGTACCCTTTTGTTTACCTCTCTTTTCTTGTCATTTATTTTTCTCTACCACCTTCCCACTTAGTTTCCTAGAACTTATTATTCCATATGAACAGGCAAAAGACCATGGTTCATCTCTGTTCCCAGATATTTGGAGGTGGTGGCAAGAGGAAAGAAGAGTGAAAAGAATGGGTGAGTTGACCTGATTTTTTATATGCGAAAACAATAGGAAAAACGGCAACATCTGGCATTACTTCCTGTGGTTACCTGGGACATATGGGAAAGCACGCTGCTCTCTGGAGGAGGTATGGGTTCCCTTTAAATCTGCCACTAACCAGCTGTGTGGCCTCCAGGAGAGGATGCACTGTCCTTAAGCTTCACAGAACCATACACACCTTGAGCTGAATAACTACCAGTCTCTCATTTTGTAACTGAGACCCAGAAGTCCAAAGCGATCTACCTGAAGTACAAGTACCAGACAAAGGGAGAATGAATATGTTCAGGAACAGTGAAGGACTCAGAGGTAAGAAAGAGTAAAGTACATTTGAAAAACAAAATTCTCATCCTTCTGGAAACAGTTAACTGCCTGAAGTTAGATTGGGTATGAAAGCTGAGCTTCTCAGGTATCAAAATGAGGATGACTATATTGCTGCAAGTGGTGACAGGTAAAAGCACTTAATTCTCTGATACATTTAATTTTAGCTGGAAGACTAACAATCAACTAAAATCTCCTCAAGGTGGTAAGTAACCCTAGTTCTACGTGCACATGAGAAAAATGAACCACCAAATCAAATAGAGATTTAGTAATTACAATAAAATGGGAAATGGAACCATTAAAGAAAAGAAGAGATCAAATCCACTGAATTTTGATAGGTAGAAGCAGAAACTGGCAAGAAAACTAGTAGTGATCACAGAAGTAAGAGAAAAACCAGACTGGAAGCTCACAGATCTGAAGAGAAAGGTGGAATCGACACTTGCTGAGGATTTATCAGGTATCAAGTACAATGGTCTACACTTTCTCGTGTTTCCTAATTTAACATTCAAAGCAACCTAGAAGTACATATTGTTCATCTCATGTTACAAATGAGAAAACTATAACTCAGAGATGTAAAATGATTTGCCTAAGATCCGGGCTCATAAATGGCAGAGCTATTGCTCCAATTCACATTAACCTGTCTGACTTAAAAGCCAGACAGATTTCCTTCCTCCCTTTCCTCCCTTCCTTTCTGTTCTTTTCTTTCTTTCTTTCTTCCTTTCTTTCCTCCTTCCTTCCTTCCTTCCTTCTTCCTTCTTTCTCTTTCTCTCTCTCTCTCTTTCTTTTTAAATGGAGGTACTGGGGATTGAACCCAGAACCCCATACATGCTAAGCATGCAGTCTACCACTGAATAATTACTGTTCCAACAGAAAGATTTTCATTAAAACATTCTCTCCCTCTCTCTCCCACTCACCTATGTAGCTCTTTTGATTCCTTGTTGATATCCTAAGAATAGAAATGTCACACAGCTCTTTTATCCCCCTAAATATGTTTATAAATTATCCAGTCTTTCCACTTTTCCTCCTCTATTCTCCATTTTCCTAAAACAAAACTCACCCCCATTTCTATAGTTTTCCTTCATCCTTCTCAACATCTTCCTCCAAAAACTATTCTTTCTTTCCCTTTATTCAAGGTTAAATAGCTTGGACCTCATCTTGAGTGGAGAGGTATTGAAAGGGTTTTAAGCAAAGGAGGTAGCATAATCAAATTGACATTTGAGTAAGATTATTCTAAATAGAATCATCAAGAGGCATTTCTCCCTGGGCTCATCTTGAATGCAGTTAAAGTCTGAATGCTTGAAAGCACGAATGCTTCATATGCGCTCAGGTAACATCAGCTCTTATCCTGGCCACTGGAGAGTCAGAAATGTCCACAGACCTTCAGTCTTTTCCTTGGTCACTGCCAGTTAGGTTCTTGGACTCCCATATTCCCCTCATTTTCCTCTTCATATGACTTTTCTTTTATGGTCAAAACACCCACTGATGAACTCACTCCTCAATCCCCCTTCGGGAACTCCCACCCCATGATTAATAAACCCATTTATCTTCATATTCTTCAGTCATATTTTTAAAATGCTTATCATTTACTGAAATTTATCTTTCCCCAGGGAAATGGGTTCCCTGAATTTGCTCAATCATTTTCCTATATTTCAAATACATCAAACCCCAAGATGAAGTCACGATCCTTCTTGCTCTCCACTGCCACTTCTGGACAATTACTCCTCTCTCCTGTTAAACCCTACCCTCTAACCCTTCTCTTCACTGCCATGTACCAAAATCATTTTTACTTCCTTTTATGTACTAAAGACTTTGGCCTTTTTCTCATCCCTAAATCCTGTCATCACCCTGAGTGACACATAGCTAATCTGTCTCAAATTCTTGCTCATTAAGTTTCTTCCTTATCCCTAAGGAACTCTCCTTAGCTCTAGCTCAGCCACTCACTGCCATGGCCATATCCTGGACCCTAGCTTTTGAATGTAGTTATTTTGTCACTGAAACAATAAATACAACTCCTTCAAAATTATATCTTCTTGCAAACCACCAGAGCGAGGAGAGAGGACTGAACAGATTCTCCCTCACAATGCTCAGAAATAATCGATCTGCCAGCACTCTGATCTCGGACTTCTAATCTCTAGAACTGTGAGACAATAAACTTCTGGTGTTCAATGCTAAAAAAAACAAAACAAAACAAAACTATACCTTCTTATTTTTCCAGCTTGCTTTGTTTACTACTCTCAATCCAACAGATCTTGCCCATGATTATGATCTTTGGTCTATAAATTCCTCTAACTTTGTCCATCAGCTATTCTTCCCCTTCCTTACCATTCTCCTTAAATTGAGAGAATTATGTGGACCAGATGTGAAGAAAAAGTATGCAAGTTTAAAAATGAAGTTTACTTCACTGGGAGATTATAAGCAATTTGGCAGCAAGTCCTTCAATCTCTCCCCACCAAATGTTCAAATCCACGGGCCTCGAACCCTGTCAGCTGCTTTCTTTCCTGCACAATGCAAGCTCTGCACATCTCCAGTGTGCTCTGGGTCCCATCCCTTCTTACCTCTCTAAGGGCTCAATGCCTATAATTATCTCTTTACAATTTTGCATCATCAATGTCTACCTCTTCACTAGATCAATCCTAATGATAAGCACACAAGATCTTCCATTTTTCATCTTTAAATATTCCATTAATCTTTAATGCGGTTGACTTCCTCTATCTTGAGACATTTTCTGCTCATGGATATTTTGACTATGTAATCTCCTAATTTCCCTTCTAATTTTGCTGGCATATTCTACCACTTTAAGTTTTAAATATTGGAGAGCCTTATATCTCAGTCATTGGCCCGCTCCTCTTCTTAACCTCATTCTCTCTTTGGATAATCTCATCCAATCTCATGATTTTAAATACCTTGTATGAACTATATGCACTGAAAACTCGCATGACCATATCTCTAACTCCTGACATTCCCATTTGGATGTCAAAGAAGTATATCAAACTTAAAATTACCAAAGAAGAACTCTTGACTTCTCCCTTGTACTGTAGAAGGTTAAGTCAGCAGGCCTGAACTGCCCAAACTCTGAACATTTCAAAGCTCTTCAGGACTGGCTCAGGTGAGACAGTTCACAAGGGTCAGTTATCCATGGCACAGAGCTGACAGAAAAGGGAGGGTAACAGAAAGGAGGGGAGTAAAATCAGAACCTGCTATGTCCCTGCCATACCTCCAACACCCCTAATATTAATGTCTCATCTGTTGCTCAGTGTGATTGGTCTTCCTTTTTAAATACCCTCTTTGAAAAAAAAAAATCACTTCTTTCCTCTTCAATTCTACTGCCAATACCCCTGTATAAGCCCAGATCACCAAACTTCTAAACTACTGTCGTAATTCCTTCCCTCAAAGATCCAAATTCTTTACCACTACCAGATTAATTTCTTTAAAACTTCTCTTTATGAATGTCATTCCCCTCTCAAACACTTTTACTGAATTCCTCTGCCTGCACCTTCCTCGAGCTCATCATCTCACATCATTATACTTTCCTAGCCTTAGATCCCACTAGTAATCTGCATTATCAACAATATGTGCCAGCTGATCACCGTGTCCCAAGCACTGTTCTAGGTATTAGAATTCAAAACATCTTACTTTCTTGGAGTTTTGTTGGGAAGGAAGAGATAGATAATAACCAAATATAAAACATAAGTAAATTCTATAGTACATCAGAAGATAGTAAGTGCTACAGAAAAGGGAAGGGGGAGTTCAGGGAAGTCTCTAATAATAACTAGAGTGATCAGGGCAGAGCTCATCAAGAATGTAACATCTGAGTAAAGACTTGATGGGAATGTTGGAGTGCCATTTAGAAGAGTATCTAGAAAAAGTATCTAGAATATCTGGAGGAAAGTATTTTTAGCAAACGCAAAAGTCTTGAGGCTGATGGATGTCTGGCAGGTTCAAGGACTAGCAAAAGGCAAGCGTGGCTGGCCTGGGAATGAATGAGATGGAGACTGAGAAGAAATGAGGTTGGAGAGATGATGGGAGCCAGACCAGATAGGGCCCTGTAGGCCATTATAAAGAACCCTCTTCTCCAACCAAACTGGCCACTACCTACATTTACCACGTGTACATAACTATTCTTGTTTCCACAGATTTGCTAAGTAGGTTTCTCTTGCCTAGAAGAATTTTCGTTTCGATCTGCTTATCTAAAGCCTACCAGGCCCAGATCATCTCTTCCTTCCTTTATGACACTTTCCAGAACTCCTGAAGCCTACAGTGACTTTTCACATTTTTACTGCACATTTGATACTTGACATATTTATCTTTTTAAAAATCTCCCTAACTTGTCTGTATCTCTGTAATAGTATCTGGAGGATGATGATAATAAGTATGTTAATTTATGATGATGATAATGATGTACTGGGAGCTCTGGTTGACATGCCATGTTAGCTATTGCCCCTCTGCCCCACCAGTGAAAGATGGAATTATCCACACAATTACAGTTAATATATGAAAAATGCCTAACACCTAATAGACACTCAATGAATAGCAACTTTTATTATTCATATCCTACAATTAATTATGCCCATCAATGTTATATCTAATTTGCAAGTTAGAAGGTCAACTTTTTTATTCATTGTCAAAAGTATCTGCTAAGTATGAGCTATTGTTGACCAACTCACGTTGATTTCTTCTTCCTACTCACTAAATATCTGAACCACTCAAGTCTCACTCAGTCGTATGCAGTATTAGTACATCTTTTGTATTCTTCATTTACTCAGTTTCACTTTTACAAATTTATCTCATCTTTTCAATTAAACAGCAATCTCAAGGGCAAAATCTTATGTCTTGTGTGTTCTTGCAGCTAGCTCATCATTTCACACCACAAATATTGCAGAATTAGTGTATCAAGAAGGAAGATTCTCTTCCTCCAAGCTTTCTGTATGTTTGCCACATAATACTCCTCTGTTGAGCAGGGGCCATTTCAAGGTACTCTGAAAGATGCTAATACAAGCACTGATTTAGTATCACTGTTCTGATCACCTAATGATGTCATTCTTCCTAGACAAGCGAGAGCTGGCTTTTTGCAAGGCAGGTCTTTGCAAGGACAGGAAGGTTCATGACTTTTGCTTGAATAAGTGCTTTGTCCTGCCTTAAGCTAGCTGACAGAAAGAAGAACAATTCCTCATTTCTATTCCTTATCATAGGTCTTTTAGAAGGTGGGACAAGCAAGTGCCAAGATTCTTAGGAAAAAAAAAAAAACAAGAACAAACAAATGATATACAGCTGTCCAAGGAACCAGAAAGAAGAATTTTCTTTATCTCAGACCCTTAGCATAAACTGGCTAAAAACATACTATAGAGATGGTTGGTTTACAGTTGAGTAAACTAAGGTGGAAAGAAGTCAGAAGCATGTCAGTACCACTGAGTGAGGAGGAAGCAATGCCAGACAATACTGGGCTCGGCCACAGTGCTCCCTATTCAGTGTGCTTGCTGTGCCTCCCAGTGTCCCTGGACGGATGGAGCAATGACATACAAACAACACACTCGCTGGATTCAAAAAGTTAATTTTGCTAAAAGGAGGCACATTCTACCTGAAATTACAGAAGTTTGCAGTTTATGATAAGAGTAATGTTCAGGTGATTTTAAAGCCATTTCCTTAACTATACATTATTAAAAATGAATCATGATGCCAGTTCTTGTTTTTTGTTTGTTTTTTAATTAACAAAGGCTGTAGGTGGGCAGGTACACTGGGATACTGTGTTACCATTACCAGGTGAGGCACTTTGCATATAAAATTAATACAGACCTTAAAATCTCTTCCTAATCAGTACATAGAGTTCAATTATTAAAGGAAATTAGGAGAGAAAGCAGTCTGCTCTTCAGACATCTTGGCCTTTGATGGTGTTTCAAGTTAGTAAATTAGCTAACAGCTAATATACTCTGTATATTTTCTCTGTTAGCCTCATTGTCTGCCTTAATCATTCTCCAAACACCTGACAAAAAGTAATAATTCGTGGGGATTTAGAATAAGCTGGTGTCAGTCCCCAGATGGCAGCATCACTCCCCTTGTTTTGAGGAACTTCTCTAACATTCCAACTCAGCAATTCCAGTGAGAGGCTTTTATCCTATACCCCCACAGCCGTGTGAGAGAAACTAGTTCCATCAGAGTCTTGTGACTTTTAAAAATTGGAACTAAAGAAAATATCTTTATCCTCTTTGGTAACAAGTCTGTATGTGGCTGATGGCGACACTTCCAGACACAAGGAAGAAGCTGTCCAAGAGTGATTTCAACTCTGAGAAACAAACAGAAACAGATGAGAGAAACTTATGAGCCCCAAGACAACTGCTGCCCTTCCCACTGTTCATGTAAATCCGCCAGTACTTTCTTTTCTTTTTTTGGTCTAACCAAGTTTCAGCTGGGTTTATTCACTTGCAACCAAAAGAATGAAGACTATTACCAAGAAATGCTTTAAGTCATAATTGCAACATCCTTGAAGACATGAGCTGAATCTTCTTTAGATTTTGACCATTATTCTCAGTTAATGAAGCACCAAGCAAATAGTAATTGCATTTTTAAAAATGCTTGTTGGTTTTCACTAAAAAGAATGACTACAATTATCTGAAGCCATGAGACAGACTGGTGCAGCCTCAGAGAGAGAGGTCAGGAGGAAGATAGTATGTCTCACAATTCATTCTGCACAAGCACATTTTTTGGCACAATTCTGGCCCTTGTTGAAAAATGTCAGACAAGACTTCACTAAATACAACTTACTGTCTCAAATCATAGTCCTGTAAATAAAAAGCTCCTAAAGTATTATAAAATTGGTATAAACTTTTTCTTTCTCTCTGACTAAAACTGGTTGAGGTCAGGATGTCTTTACTAATTTGAGTACAGATATTTAGGTATTATTTAAAGATTCAGGATATGTGGTAAATAAATGATTGTTGTATGATTTCTCTAATGAGGAATACACAGTCTGATGAACTAAAGACTGGGAAATAGTCTCAAAGGATCATACCCTGAAGAGGTCAGTGACCAGTGGCCAAAACATGTTTACAGAGGACATTCATGAACAGGATTTAACTCCAGATCAACATTCTCAGCATCTGACCTTTATTCTGTCCTCATTTCAAAGGCATGTATCCAGCACTTGGCTTCTTGATTCATCACCAAAGGCATGCTGATTTTCTAGAAGATAAACATTAATAGCCTAGCAAACACATGTGCTTTGCAGAATGCAGTGAGCTAAGAGTCAGACATTACTAGTTTGTAAATTTGCTGAGAGCTTCCAGAACTACTTCAAAAGACATAATCCCAACTTCATAACACTTAAAGACAAACAGAGGAGACAATATGTCAGCTATCAGAAAACAAAAGTACAAAAGTGTACTGATGGGAAAGGAACAGTGGGGATTGTGTTGATAGGCCAGAGAACACACTGTAACAGTAGCTATCATTTTTAAGCAATCACTGAATGGCAAGGGCATGTCTCAACAACTTTGCAATTTGTATTGAATTGCCCCCATTGAACAGAAGAACAAGCTGGGTGTTGATAAGGTTAAGTGATGTGTCAGAGGCCATGTAATCAGTAAGTGGCAGAGCTGGGATTCAACCCAGATACGTGCTCAACTTTTGGTTAGTTTTGAGATTTCGTTATTCCCTGCCCTTGGAGGAGATTGCTTCCATCCCTTTTCCTGACTCCACTGGTTCCAGTGTTCACTTCAGATCTATATAATTCAGAACCTACCTACTTTCTACTCATCACACTCCTTTGGAATCCCAAATGTTTCCTGAATGAGCATAGGTCCCTTCTATTCTGTCTACAGAGACATCTCATCAAAATAGAAAGGGAAAGGATTAAAGGAAAAGAATCTAAAGTATTATTCTTTGTTCCTCACTCCCTCATTCTACCATATACACCCAGAAACATACACATGGTCATATCCACCATACCTCAAGTGACAGGACAACTCTCTGCCTAAGGAGACACAGATGGAATAGCTCATTCAGCAGCAGTTACAGCTCTCTCAGTTAAAGCACAGAAGATGGCTTGGGACCTCAGACCAATGTTCTTTCAAGGTCAGAAGCCTGACTCCAACAGAACATGAAGGACTACAACATAGTTAGCCTGACTGTTGCCCTCCCTGACAAATGCCCCTCCCAATTGTCTATCACATCAGTACCCAAGATAGTACAAGTAGTAGGTGCCTAATACATAAGTGGGGAATAAACGAAAGAGTTCCAGAATTATCTAAACTCCTCTTGAGCTTGTGCTTCAGAGTGCCAACAGGAAACAGATGGCTCACCCTACAAATTTATCCCTTGGATTACCAGATACATAGGCGCCCGGGGATTTTCTATAGTGGGAAGCTGCTACCACTCCTAGGCCTGAGGGTAAAGGAAGAAATGATACTACCAGAGCCCAGTCAGAGTCAGAGTCAGAAAAGGTTCTCATCCAGCATGGGATGCATCTTACATGCCCCTCCCATCATTCAAACCTGAGCCAAAGCCAGAGAGTAATGGAGTCCAAGTGATGCTATCCATATGGGTCAGCCTTTCAGGGCAAAGAGTAGAGAAAGAAACAGACTGGGTCCAGGGAAATTCATACGGGGGAGCCCAGGGGAGCAAGTACAGAATGTCCACACACTCATTTATGTTTTCAGGGGAAGGTAGGTCCTTATTTTACTACCTAATGCATAAAAAAGTAGAACAAAAGATATTTTCATAAAATATTAAAACTTCAGACTTTATCTTCACACGTTTGGGACTCCTAACCTTTTTTACATTATCCCAAAATAAACCTCTCTAAGAAACTGTGTATTTAAAAAGTAGTAAATATAGGCTAGAGAGAGCTTAGGGCTGATGGTGCAGGACACTGCTTTTGCTCACTTTCATTGCTCTCCCCTCTGCAGAAGACAGTTGCTTTTCTAAGGGAAAATAGGGAACAGTGTGGAATGGGATTTGCAGAGAGAAAGAATGTTTCAGGATATGTAAGCAGTTGACAACATGATATGAACCCAGTGGCAATGAATACTACCCCCTACCCAGCCTACTACATAGCTGACATTTCTCCCACCTATTCCCTCTTTAAGATTCTTTTAACCACAATCCAATAACATTAAAAACTAGTCATTAAATGACATATAATGAAGACATGATCAATAACTCACTAATACATAGGGACCCTGCAAGAAAGCAGATTTGACCAGAGTTGGATTTGGATAAGTCTATTTTGGCAACGTAGGAGACTCAGGCAAGCATTCCCAAGAGAAGATATCTGGCATAAATATCACGTAGTAAATTGGAAAGCAAAGTTAATTTTTCATTTTTATGACAATCTTTGTCAACTTATTTTTCTCAGATGGTATTTCTCAAATCAAGTCAGAGTTTTTCAATCTGCAACAACATGTAAAAATCTTTCCTGCTGACCCTAAGCCATTTTTTAAAGGCTGGCACAGTCACCGCCGTAAGTCCATGTCCCTATACCATTGCCAGTGCTACTTTTTTTTTCCCTTTCTTATTGAAGTAGAGTCAGTTTACAATGATACCCTTTTATCCATGGAGGTAGAACTGGTTTTCAGGGTCCTAGGGGAAGCTCTACAAATCACAGTCTTAAACCAGGCTCAGAACTGAGGGTTCCTACTCCAGTGTCAGATCAGAACTACATCCAGTCATGAGAGCTATGTGAGAGGGGAGGGTATAGCTCAAGCAGTAGAGTGCATGCTTAGCATGTGTCAGGTCCTGGGTTCAGTCCCTAGTACTTCCTCTATGAATAAATAAGTAAACTGAATTACCTCCCCCCACCAAAAAAAATACATAAAAGCTATTTAGAGAGCTGTCTGGACTGGAATGCACCATGGGGCATGTGTTCTCTTCCCCTTCCCTTCCCCAGCTGACCAGCCAGGACAACGCATCCCAGTCCTCAGGACCTTCCCTGCCGGAACACCCTCAACTGAGTCCCTGTCAAGGGCAACAGTGCGGCCTCTAGATGATTCCTGTTCATGACATCTAAAAATTACTCTTTCTCAAATCTGAAAAGTTTTGTCTTTGAAAAGCACACACACCCTGCCCTACATAAAGGTAACAAACTGACAATAGGTTTCTATGGCTAGACCAAGACAATGCCAAAACTCCTACAGCAAACAAGTGGAACAGCAGGTGAGGGAACAAGCCTGGGGCAAGCAGCTCAGAGGGACCAGGGCAACTGTCCTGCTTCTCCACGTTTTTGGGATGCTTCCCCTGAGAAACAGGTGTGGAGAAACTGGGAGACTGCCAGACTTTCTTCTGCCTACTCTTTTATCTATGAGTTGACACCATTGATGGTGATGAGAGGCCGAAACACAGTTGAGCTGTCTCCAGTTCCTGCTCTGTCTGCCCAGTATAAGGATCTTCATATCCAAAGTGAACATACTTCAGATGTGTCTGACCAGAAGCTAGGAATATACAGTTACTTTTCTGCTTCAGGTCACTCTGCTTCTGTTTATGCAACTTAAGATTTCATTCATTACCTATTTGGCAAACTGTAAATTCATATTGACTTTCCTTCCATCCATCCCAACCAACAAAGTTCAGCCAGGATTGGATTTAGAACAGTTCTTTTTCATCCTGGGGATATATATTTGTTTAGTAGGGCATTAAGGCTTCACATAATTCTATTATATTTTAGAAAAGAAGGAAAGAAAGATATATACGCAAGAAGAGGCAAAAGGAAAAGAAAGACACAAGAAGAAAATAAACATAACTTCCTTTTCATACAGGTTCAAAGCCAAGTTTTATTTATCCAGACTCATAAACACCTTTATAGATGAAATGAGCAAAGCTTGTTAGATATGGTTTCTGAAGCCAATGTTTACTTTGACTACTGCCAATCAGTAGACATA
Organism: Camelus bactrianus; assembly: GCF_048773025.1. NCBI lineage: Eukaryota > Metazoa > Chordata > Mammalia > Artiodactyla > Camelidae > Camelus > Camelus bactrianus. The sequence goes on from NC_133541.1 coordinate 77,785,784, forward strand.
GAAATCTGAAAGTGTAACCTGAAAATGTTCAGACAGCAAAAACTAGAAAATCAAAATACGTATCTCTTCAATAAAACTTAGACATAATTTCCTAGTTTATCATAGATATAAAAGAGTGATTCCCCCAAAGGCACTGAAGAAGAGAAACTTTAGAGGAGGTTTAATTCTCTTCAAAAATTCAAACGTCATTATGTGATAGAAAATACAGACTTATTTTATTCAAGTGCAGAGGCAGAATAATAAACAAGTAAATTTTGCTGAAACAGAGGCAAAACATTTCAAACTATTCAAAATGTAGTTGGTGACTTACCAATACTGAACTCTCCATCACTGGAACTGTGAAACAGAGCCTTGATACAAAGTATGAAGTAGCAAAGATTCTGTGCTACATAGAAGCTTATGAAAAATTACATTTAAATCTCCCTTTTTCCTACCCCTCAAAAACTGAGTGCCTCAAGAATCATCTACTTAGATTTTTAAGGTTGGGGGTGTGTGTGTGTGTGAGCACACATGTGTATGTGTGTGTGTTTAAGATTTTATTTTTTAGAAAAGTTTTAGGTTCACAGCAAAATTTTGAGAAAGGTGCCCTATCTCTACAGATGCATAGCCTTCCCTGTTATTAACATGCCCCACCAGAGAGGTAATTTGTTACAGGTGATGAATCTACATTGACACATCATAATCACCTAGAGTACGTAGTTTTCATTAGACTACATACTGATTCCATGGATTTGGACAAATGCATTGTGACATGTATCCATCATTATGGTGTCATATGGAGTAATTTCAATGCTCTAAAAATCCCCTGTACTCTATTTGTTCCTCCTGTCCCATGCCAACCCCTGCCTGGAAACCACTGATCATTTTACTATCTCCATAGTTTTGTCTTTCTCAGAATGTCATATAGTTGGACTCATACAGTGTACAGCCTTTCAGATTGACTTCACTCACTTAGTAATAAACATGTAAGCTTCCTCCATGTTTTTTTGTGGCTTGACAACTCTTTTCCTTTGAACACTGACTAATACTCCACTGTCAGGAGGTACCACAGTTAATTTATCCATTCACCTACTGAAGGACATCTTGGTTGCCTCTAAGTTTTGGAAATTATAAACAAATCTGCCATAAACATTCACATGCAGGTTTTCATGTGGACATAATTATTCAACCTTTGGAGGTAAATACCAAAGAACATAACTGCTGGATCATATAGTAGGAGTGTGTTTAGATTTGTAAGAAACTGCCAAATTGTCTTCCCAAGTAGCTACACCATTTTGTATTCTCACCAGCAATGAATGAAACTTTCTGTTACACCATATCCTTCTCAGCATTTGGTTTTGTCAGATTTTGCTGTTCCAGATTTTGGCCATTCTAATAGGTATATAGTGGTATCTTGTTTTAATTTATATCTCCCTGATGACATATGATGTGGAACATCTTTTCATATGCTTATTTGCCATCTGTACATCTTCTTTGGTGTGGTGTATATTAAGGTTTTTGGCTCATTTTTTAACTGGGTTGTTTGTTTTTGCTTGTTGGGTTTTTTTAAAGTACATTTTAGTAGAAAATATTTTTATGCATTTAACTACATCATGATAAACGTGGCTGTCAGACAATCGGGGTATCGTATTTACCTGGTATTTGTCCATCCTCATTGCTAAAAAATGGAGAAAAGTTACTCAAGCCAAAATCTTGGAGTCACTCTTGACTCTGATTTTTAATCTCACATCCCACAACCCATCAAACAGCAAATCCCAGTGACTCCATCATCAAAGTACATTCAGAATCTATCCACTTTTCACCCTGTCAATTGTTTCTGCCTTCATCCAAAGTTAACATCCACCTTAATTGGCTTGTGTGCAATAACTCTGCAACTGACCCTTGCTTCCCACACTGCCCCTTATTGTACATTCTTCACATGGCTGCCAGAGCAGTCCTTCTAAACAAAGGTCGTGTTATCTCTCAACCCAAAGCTATTCCATGGTTTCCTTTTTCATGCTACGGTGTTGATACACATTTGGGCACTCAAAATTTTATTGATTGTATCTTTTTATAGGCTCTCCGGGAGTGTCTATCACACAAATTTAAGAACCACTGATCTTGTAAAGAAAGAGTCTCACTTGAAGTCAGTACACATCTATCATTATTAAATATTTCCATGATTTTTTTTCAATTTCTAAAGTAGAATAGTTTGATCACTTCCTTAGAGACATGACACTCACTCACAAATATTTGCAAAGGTGTGGCTGGGTATTAACAATAATTAAGAGTCCATGGCTATTTTCCATCAACTACCCATGCTAGCATAAGCAGCAATTACAAAGAACAGGGTTATCAGACTTGCCATAAATTGTGCTGCTTCTTGCTAGGTAAACAGTTTCATATTTCCAGACCCATTCACATAGAAGCTTGAGAAAATCAGAAGCCCTGGAACTGTAGTGCCAGCCTAGAGAAGAAGCAGCCATCACTGGGAGAAAGAAGATTAGGGGAACCAAACTGGAAATAGGAATATCTACCAAGGGTCTGCAGCAGGCTGATTGCCCCCAGATTCCAGTTTTCCCAGAAAGATTATGTCTGGGTGAACACCTGAGTTTGTTTTCTATTTAATGGTCTATTCCTCTGCAGTCATAAAATAAATAAGGGAAGTCAGAGAGTCTACACCATTTCTTCTGAATCACCCCTGATCCAAATGTCACTGATGAGGATGTTAATTCAATATTTGAGTTAGGCTAAGGCATGGTTTAAATCCTACTTATCAAATCATGATTTGGTGTAGGGGACTTTAAATATCCTCATGGTAGCAGAGCAGAAAATAAACTTTTAATATCGCCAAATAAAGGCAAACTACTGCTGGGAATTAAAACGTATTGTTCTTGGAAAGAAAGTCTTCACTTAGTGATTAAGGGTGATTTAGAGATCTTCTTGAATAGACATCACATCAAGCATAGCACTTGCCACGGATGGCAACTTCCTTCACTTTCCTGCAGAATAACCTAGTTAATGTCTCACTAGGCAGTCTGATGGTCAAACTGGAAAACAAATAAAGGCTTGTTGGGAAGGATCAGCACCCACTCATCTCCCTGACCCACCTCTATTTGTCCACAATTTCCCTACCAGAGCCCTTCTTCCCCTGGAATCAGGAACTGCTCCATATTTTTATTTTGATGGGTCTGTGTTTCTCCAGATCTTCCCATTTGGGATAGCTACTTGCATATAATTTGCAAGGTGTGACTTCCATCTACTCAATAGGCCCTTCTTCTCTACCAAAAAGATGAAAAATAATTCCAATAATACACTCAAAAGGAGGCGAGTCCCTTTTAAGAAATTTATTTGGTCCTTTGTAATGTTAGTACAACCTTGTAATTAGGTTAGTTCAACCCTATAATTCAAGTATTTTTCCTCCATATCCTTCAATGTTCAAATGAGTCCTCATCAGATCCAAGTTTCCTTGGAATTACAATGAGTCCTACAATACTTCAAACACTTGAATATATCATACTTCTTAAAGACTTACACTTAGATACAGGATCTATGCCCAGAGTTGTGATCTTTAAATATATCTAAAGGGAAAGGACAGTGGGGTTATTAGGCCAAGACTCTAAATTTAGAAAGATGAGAATACAGTTAAAAAATTTTAAATAAGATTTAAGCATTAAACAGTGATATTTTTAGAATTTAAAATTTAAAATTAAAATATTACTGCTCAATGTTTCAGTACAGAAAGAACTTCCCCCTTAAGATGTCTGACCTCCTTATGCTGACGATCTCTCTCCTCTCTCAGTCCCAGAACTCGGGACTGTTCAGGGAGCAGCTACCAGATGTGGGTTCTGGTTGCAGCACCTCAGTAGTGGCTGTGGCTCTGGGGAGTTCCAGGGCTGTGGCAATATCCTCTGTAATCTCATTAATTCAACACTAGGCTTACTGAGGATTTGAAGTGCTGATATTACAAAATCAGTCTGCCATATCCAGCCACAGTGTCTCCATTCAGACCAGGTGACTGACATGTAAACAGAGCAAGAAAAACTGACTACTCAGAGGCTTTCTCACTATCATTCTCTCCAGTAGCCTTGTCTTAGTTAAAAGCTATACAGCAAGGATGTTGAAATCTTTGGTGAGTAAGGAAATCAATTTCTTTGCATTTAGAGAGAATCAAATTATACAGGTGATTGAGGAAATCTGCTCTGCTGATCTGGCTACCAGTGCAGAGATTCTCTTGGCTGACTTCCCTGACTCCTTCTTTTATACTTTTCCTTGGCTGAGGTGTGCCCACAACCCTCAAATCTGGGTTAACATAATCTCCATTTATTTACTCTACATATACATAAAGTACTAATTTCCTCCGGTGCATCCAACTCACAGAGCCATATTTAGGGGAGTGTCCTTACCAGTATTCACTAGGACCCTAGTAACAGACTTTCCAGAGGTCTGGCTATCCATTAAAACTAGTTCCTGATGGCTATGATTCAGAGACTCCAGTTTAAATGAGGCAAACACATTTCTACAGATACAACCTCCTTGCTGCTTCTCCCCCTTCAGGGGGTGTGCTTATCTCACTTACACCCAATGATTGAGAGTACTTGTGTCTGATGTCAACTTTTCCTCTCTCCTTAAGGAAGACATGAAGAGGTAGACTTCCATTATTCTCCATCAGAGATAACAAACAAGTAGAAAGCATCATGATAAAGTGTAGAATGTTACGACAAAAGAACATCACATGCACTTGTCTGGTTATATGTTACATAAGTCACCCTTATTTCGAGGAAATAGAATGACCTAATCCATCCTTTTTGAACTGTATTTAAATAGTCTACTCAGTCCATGTGCTCAGAGTTCAAGGGAGAATAGTAGCATGCCAGATGGCCAAGAAAATCCCCTTGGTTTGCTAAGGCAGGGTTGTAAGGTCCCTGAGGTTGCTGGGGGCCAAATTCCTCACTGTGTCTCCACTATAAAATCTGAACCAAATGATAAATAGAACAAGAGCCAAGTCTAAGTTTAAATGTATTACTTCTTTTATTGCTTGCTAAGTTGAACTGGAGGGTGTAGCCTGGATCTGTAGTCAACGTGGGGGCTTCCTCCTACTTTCTCTCAAGTCTAGATCTGGGATCCCCATGTGGGAAGAACAGCTACCATGCATCTTGGGCACATTCAGGCATCAAGACTCCAAGGAGACAGAGATTCTATTGTCTCAACTCAGGAAGAAAGAAATCTATCAGGCTGGACCACAGTTCTCAACGTGCTAACTCCACCCAATGAGAATGAGGCTCTTGTCGAGACTGTGTGCTCCTCTTGGAGAGAAAGTAATGAAGAGAGAGGGATCAGTAGCATTTCACCAATACTGACTCCCTTGGGCAGTGAAATGGGGATTTTCTCCCATCTATGGAGACGTGAGATGCAAGGCACAAACCATCTTCCCTCATAAAAGTAGGACAAAGCAGACTGTGAGAAGCCAAGGAGTTAAGAAAGTGGAGTATCAAGTTGTTTGAGATGCAGCCTGTGAGGAATACAAGGACATCAGAGGCCAGTGCTACCAGCTGTTGGCAGCAAACCCACTGCCTTCAAATAAAGGTTATGGAACCAGTGGCTATTGACAAATCTGGGCAAAAGAAATCTTGCTGGTGGTTTTGGTTTGTTGTTGTTGTTGTTGTTTTTCCAGGCACAGTATTAGTTAATTTTGTTGTTGTCGCTGTTTGAATTTGAGTAGCTTTAGGGAAGGCATGCTTCTCCACTGCCTCAGTTGCCATTACTTTCTGTTATCTAGACCAGGACTGATACACCAATATATGTACTTGTCAAATATCTATAGGCACTGAAGCTGGTGACCCTTTGCCTTTAGTAAGGCATCCTGCTATGACATAAATTTTCACCCATTCATGCAATAAAATTTGTTTTCTTTTCCTTGTTGAAGGCAGAATTAACTTACTGAATAATTATATCAACCACTATACTAAATTTCATCTTAATATTATTCATAAATCAGTTATAACTCAATATGTGGTTCCATTTTACGTGGTAGATGCATATTGCTTCATTTAATGAAGGCCTAACCTGACTTCCCCTCTGAGAAAAATGATACTCAGTACCTTAGTGCCAATGATCAATGCCATGAAACAGTGCTGACAAATTACAAAGAAATATCACCATTCTTTTCTTGTTACTGCAAATAAAAATCAGTTATCTGGGACTCAAATATCACCTTCCTTTACCATGAAACACCATTACTCACACAGGATGTGCTAGTTAAATCTTTCTTTCAACAAATATTTATGCATAGTTATTATTTGGGGCACTGTTGTCAGTGACAACAGTAGATAATTTTGATAGATTTCCTCTTTTAATTGCAGACATTTGCCAGAGACAACCCCAACTTAAAATAAAAGTCATCCTGTGACAGATACAAAAATAATAAATGAAAGTGATTGATGGGACAGTATCAAAGGCATAATTATTCCAGACATCACACCAATTCACTTTTATAATTTTGGTTCTGGTTACTCTCCTATTAGTAATAAGAAGAATGAAATGACATTTTAAAAATGTCCTTCAAGTAAAGCATTAAAAGTGCCTTTAAAACATCTTAAGAGAGAAGCTATTTGTAATGCTCATGTGGTAAACTTTGAGGGCCACAGTATGAATGGTTAGGGAAGAGACAATATCTTAATCACAAACTTTCATGCCAAATGGTTTGAATAATGTAAAGCACGGTGACTATAGTTAATAATATTGTATTATACAGCTGAAAGTTGCTAAGAGAGTAGATCCTAAAAGTTCTCATCACGAGGGGAAAAAACTTGTAACTACGTGTGGTGATGGCTGTTAACTAGACTAACTGTGGTGATCATTTCACAAGATATACAAATAATGAACCTTTATTTTGTACACCTGAAACTAGTATGATGTTATAAATCAATTATATCTCAATATAAAACACACAAAGAGGGCATTTATTATAAGCATGCATGAGTTTTGGATAGACCCTCAAAACAAAACACAGGCCACTGACTTACACTTTCCATCACTCTTATTGGTCTTTGCCTATCTTTCTCTTTGTTCCCTTCTCTAATCATTATCTTTCTTTACAAATTGACTTTTTTTTGTGTGTGTGTTTTCCCATGCACGCCCTTTTTCAGCTCAAGCCCTATCAGAGACTCTTGCTTCCAAATTCTAATGCCATATTCCTCCAAAAAAAGAATCTTTGGCTCCTCTGAGTCGAGGATCTGCACCTGCCCTTGACTCACCGTTCAGGGGGGTGAGTTTGTGTAGTGCAGACATGGTACTCATAGACATAGGAGACTGTTCTCAGTGAAAAGCCCTCTTAAAGATGTCCATTTATGCTCAAGCTGAGAACACACATATACAATTGTTCTATGCAAATATACTGTTTCGTATCAATTAGTTGGGTACTTCTAATAACAATATATTATTCCATAATTGATACACATGACCCCAATTCAAGAACTTATTAGATGCCAAAGCATACTAGAAATATTATAAAGCACTTGATGCCAAAGTATTTGAATAACACTCTTTTCACTTTCCCTCCCATGGTGTCACGTCTCTCCACCCCAGTTCTCAGTTAAACAAGGAAAACCTCACGTACACAACACCAAAAAAAATAGCTTATGAGTAAGATCATGTTACATTGCCTATAATAAATTTCCATGCTTTCTTGTCTAATACAAAAATCTATGATACATAGCTTTGTTTCAGGCAAAATAAATTGCATCATTCTTGCTTTCACCTCAGAATATAGAAAGTTAGATATTTCAAAACATCCTGAATAGCAGGTTCAGAAGAAAGGATGGAGTAAATGCCTGGAGGCAGGAAATGTGCCAGTCACACCTTTATGTTAGTTTAAAGAGAGAAGAAAGTAAGCCCTTGGCAAGGCGTATGTCTCAAGGTTGTGGGATGGCAAGTAGGCAGAATTTTTCAGGAGGATAAGCAGGTTTCCATTTGATTGTACTTTGAGAAACCTCTTCTTCCCCCAACTCCTCAATTTTACTGAGATATAAGTGACATACAACATTGTATTAGTTTAAGGTGTACAACATAATGCTCTGATACAGGTTTACATTACAAAATGACCACCACAATAAGTTTAGTTAACATCCATCACCTCATATAATTAACTTTTTTTTCTTGTGATGGGAATTTGTAAGATCCACTTTTTTGGCAATTTTCAAATATACAAATATGTAGTTGATTATATTCACCATATGGTACATTACATCCCCAGAACTTATTTGTCTCATAACTGGAAGTCTATACCTTTTGATACCCTTTATCCATTTCCCCCACGCCTCGCCACCCATTTCTGGCAACCACCATTCTGTTCTCTGTTTCCATGAGTTCAAGAAACTTTCTCTTCTTTTAGTGAAGGCCAAAATAGATAACCAGACATCTTTCTAAATTTAATGAAATATTCCAGTTTTGTTTTACTATGACACTGTTAGGAAGTCTACAATTCTAGTTCAAATAAAACTGAAAGGATGGTTGGAATGGAATGCCTGTTCTGATTCCACAATTCCATAATATAACTTGAGGGCTGGGAGCACCCCTACACTAAAAATCTGGGTCAAGTAAGCTCGAACAGCACTATATTATGGTCTTTTCTTCCTTTGCTTTTTCCTAGGACTCTTACTTTCTTAGGAATCCATTGGTTTCCACGTCCACACATGTTCTTACAGTTATAATATTGACACATATGTAAATAATCTTCTTTTTAAGTTTTCTCACACACACGCACATGTACCCCCACCCGAACACACACACACTCACTCACTTGAATCATTTTTGGACGAGTAGATATCACTGAAGAGATGAGGAGACCAGGATGCGGTCATATTCTATGCAGAAGGTAAACAACTTTAAAATCCATATACAATCTTCCTCCTCTCTGTGTTCCTTTTCTAAGACCCTGCTCCCATCTGTGTAGGTTCTTCTCTGTAACATCTCCCACACAGAACCCACCCTTAGCTCCTTACCCTAACCATCTCTCTCACCACCCTCCTCCCCTTATCATTCTGCTTCAAATCCTCAGTCTCCCAGTTTTTCCAGGGAGCACTAAATTCTTCCTCCTGATGCAGAACACCTTTTCTCTACCTTTAAAGTCTGGTGATATTTGGGTTTCTTGAGGGACTTATCTTGTATTCCAGGAACTCAGCAAAGCATTAAAACAAACAACCTACTAAATTCTTTCATCAAAAGACAGTCAGTTCCCAGCTGTGAAGGTAACAACATTTAATAACACTTTTACTCTCTCTCTTTTTCGCTCTGCACACACACACACAACTTCATTTTAGAAGAAAATTTAACACTGATTTTAGAGTTAAGCAAATCTATGCAGTTTACTACACTTTGGGGTTCCATTTTTTGTTCAAATCCCTGCTCAAAGATATTGATATGTTTACTTCAGTTTGGGTTCCTTATTACATTAATCCTAATAGTCCTTTCTCCTGACAAGAATAACTGGGAAAAAAGGACAATATGGATGCAAACGGTACCACCTCAAGCGTAGAAGGGAGAAACAAAGTAGCCATGAAGTATGAGGGAAGAATTAAGTACATATATGTCTCTCTGAACAGTTTATCAGGAAGATGTTAATCACAGAGAGCTGAATGTGGAACTAGAGGAACTTTATGAATTTTTTCCTCAAGTTTTACTCTTGGCTCAAGTGTTTACTGACATAGTGTTTATTAATAACTCAAAAGACTCAATTTATATTTGGATGTGATAAGAGATTATATTTCCCACTTTAGGATGATCCACACACCAGTAGCAATTCTGGCAGAAAGTACCTTCGATCACCTTTAACCTTTTCACTATGTTATATTCAGAGGAAGGATACATAGCACCTTTATAAGAAGTAAATGATGACTTGAAGTTGACCAAAAAAATTTGCAGAAACTCAAAAAGCAGACAATTAAATTATATACAAATTAATCAGTAAGCAAAGTATTTTGTCAAAAAAAATCGTTTCCAAAAAACATATTTTTAAAATATATTTTTCTTTAAGATAGAAAAGGGTTTCCTCTTCTGATTGGGGGAAATAAGTTAGACAATCACATATCTAAGTGATACTGATACAATCTGGCTGTAATCACTTATCTTTAATGATTATTACAAATCCCTGGAGGAGAAAATTAGAGGCTTATGCAAGGCAAGCTAAAACTCAATGAAAAGAGCTCATACAGTAGCATACAATTACCATTATGCTGGACTTTAACTCCAAGAACCAAGACATAATACTAACTACAAAGTCATTATGACAGATAAATTATTACAGAAACAAAAAATATAATGCAAATATGAGGTTAACCATGAAAATGAGAAGTCCATTTTTCAAACCACAAGTATATAACAAAAGACCACCTGTAGTAGATGCTTTTTGGGGAGACTGCATAGCTGGCAATGATACTTTTTCCTTAATAACTGCTTTCCTCCTGCTCTTCAGAGCGTCCGCACCATGGAACCCGAACTCCCTAGTCACCATTTATTGAATCAGGCATGGACACCTGTCCAAAGCTGGGTCAATCACAATCTCTCTCCTAGGAATTTTAAATTGGGTTTTAGGAAAAGCCAATCATTTTAGGTTTAACTCTTGAACAGAGGAAACAAACTTTCAAGCTGTGAGGTGGCCATTTCCATGGGAAAGATCCAAAAACCAGGGCGAGAGAGGGAAAGAAGACAGAATCAGAAACAAGAGACAGAGCACAGCCTGGGTGGCTGACAGTCTTCTACTTCTTAGCTGCAGTGGAACACTTCCTGCCCTAGGGTTCCTTGCTCCATCTACCCCTAATATCTACCTAATAATTTCCATTTTTCTGGCTTAAACTAACTTGGGTTATTCTTGATTACTTGTGATCAAAAGGAATTTGACTAGGATACAAACATTCTCCTGCTCTCGGTGCACTTTAATTTCAGGTCCACTACCCAGAAGAAAATATAACCCCCTAAATTGTGACTATATTTGCCTAAGCCATTGACCTTTACAATCAGAAAAAAAGGCATGTGTCCTATTCATTTTTTATCTGAAAAGCGTAATACAGTTCATGCCACACCATAGGCCCTTGAAAGCATTTTTTGAGTAAATGAAATAGGGTATTTTCTCATCAGATGTACAGATAACCCTAAGGAGAGAATTCTGCTTCAGACTTTGAGAAGTGGGATCTAAAGGTTGGCTAACCTCACAATTCAATGAAAGAAAAAGGAAGCTACCTGACAATAATTTTGTCTTGTGACTACCAGCCTTGGATCTACAAACCAGCCTGCATCTGTACCTAACCTGTCTGATCTGCCTCCAGGTTCAAAGAAAGATGAATCTCTGCTATTATAAAACTCATACCTTCCACTTATCCCCTGGATCCCTGATCAGTCCTACTTCCTCTCTGAAGTTTTCCACTTGTTAATGAATCTTTAATTTCACTCTCTTTACTGGATCATTCTCCTCAGCATACAAACACTCCCTTTTGTCCTAACCAACACACACATGTATTCACACACACTAACGTGATCTCATATTCTTTTTCAGTTGCTGATCCATTTCTCAATTCTCTTCACAGAAAAACATTATAAAATGTTCCATGCTCCCTGCCTACCTTCTCACATAAAATTGCATTACAATAGGGCTTCTAGCCCCACTGTTTTTTGAACCTGCTCATCAGAATCATCAACAGCCTTCCCATTACCAAATCCAAAGGATGGTATTTTATCCTCATTAACTCAGCCTCTTAAAAGCAATTCACTTAGTTGACCAACCCCTCCTTCAGATTCTGTGACAGCATACCACTGGTATTTTTCCACCATCACTGACAACCCTAAGTAATTTCCTTTACTGGCCCATCTCATCCATCTGACATCTTAATTTTGGACTGCCTTAGCACCAAGTTCAGTGATTTTTTTTTTTTTTTATCAATTTATGCCTACATTTGTTCAATGGCTACTAATAACACTCAACAAGAAGCATTAGTTACATGGATAAATTAGTGCCACTCCTGCAAAACCTCCTTCTTTTATCTGTTGCCTTTGCCATTAGTTCTGACTGAATGCAGTTGGTTCTTGGGCATATCCTATAAAAGAAAGAGCCAAAGATTTTAAACTGTGTTTCTAGGGAATACTGATTTGGGGTAACTCAGAAGACAGTTCCCTGAGCTCTGACATTCACATTTACAACAGCTGGACTTTGAGGTAGCAGCCAGCATCATCAAAGGTATCCAGAGCTGAGGCAGGAGATTGTAGCTTACTGGTAGTATGCATGCGCAGCATGCACGACGTCCCGGGTTCAATCCGCAGTACCTTCATTAAAATAAATAAGTAAATAAGTAAACCTAATTATCCTCCCCCAAAGGTATCCAGAGCTGGAGCAGAGAAATATTAAATGGTCATGACAGCGGAGGGTTCTTGTTTCTGAGAATCCTTGAGATCTCCTCAGGGAAATTCCTGAACTATTCAAAAGAAATTTTGAATGAGAGGCCAGAGCACCAGTAATTTCTATACTTGAGAATAAAAATGGGCAAATTACCGTGCTGAAATTGCAACCATCCCTATCTCCTGACTAGAGTGGCTGAAAAATACGAATGATGTATCTGGTGTCTAGGCCCTTCATCATTTGAGCACGTTTGAGAATCTCTGACAAACATCAAAGCACCTGTTTATTGGGTTTGCCCTATAGTACCCTCTAGAAGGCTGAGGTCTAGATAAAATGCACTCTAGTAAAGCTGGCGGCTTCTCTGTACAGTTAACTGCCTACTATTTTATGAGAGGACTCAGAAGAGTAAAATGGTCCCGAAGAGGGTTATTAAAAATAGATTAGCAGAGAAGCTGGCAATGGATGCTTCCTCATTCATGAGGGTACAAGAAAGACAGAATGGGCCCTACTCTATTCTTACTGAACTGACCTTCAGCCTTTCCTCACAACACTGTGTCTACTCTAAATAACTGGACATGTAAGTGGCCATGCTGTTGACATAAAACACTCTGTCCTGGAGCTCTAATATATTTAACAGCCAATATAAGATCCTTGAAACTAAATTAGCTCTAAAATCCTATCACATCCTTAACAATATTAATATCATTAAATAATAGATGTTAAATAAAATTAGTAAATAGTAATATTAATAAATATTATTAACAATAGTAAATATTGTGGTACCAAATATGTGCTTACAGTTACTGACGCTAATAAAAAGAACTGAAAATTGAAAAGCAAAAAGCTTATATTCTTTTTGGTTTTATTCACAAATAATAAAACAAATTCTAATAATTCATGCCCTTGACTTTTCAGATCAGAGTTTCAAAGGGTACTTGAACGATTTGAGTTTGAAATGCCTAAACTGATTTCTCTATTGACAGTGACTGTCCTTAACAGTCTGCCTCTCCCACTATCTCTACCTCCCTTCACTCACAAGGAAAGAAGGGAGCCAGGGTGAAACAGAAAAGAGAAGATGGAAAGAAGAGCTGATGGAAAACTAGATGGAGTCCCTAAAACAGACAGGATATCTTTGAGACTCAAGGCAAAAAACTGGACAATAGAAAGTGGTGGAAGTGCAGGAAGAAGGAGGGAAGGGGTGAGGATAAGAGAGGAAAGGAATCGACAGAGAAGATGGAGAGAAGAAATGCAAGGGAAAGGAAAAGAGGGTAAAAGACTGGGAGGATCAATGGGAAGAGACTGAGAAAAGGAAGCAAAGGAGGAGGAAAGGGAAACAGGGAAGCAGATGGCACCTCAGCAGCACCCAGTGCCGAACTCAGGCAAGAGTCAAAGAACGACCTCCACTGGTGTCTGTGTGGGACCCAGGGCGGTAAGAAATGGTTAATAAAGGTATGCTTGCCACTGCTTTCTTCTCAGAACTTGTACAACATGCATATGTCAGTTTATGATCTTAATCATCAGCGTGAAGAAACAAAATAAACCACAGGACATTTCTAGGAAGCCATTGTGACCTAAGCACCATGAAAAAGAATGGCTGTCTTCAGTGAATATGAACTCGAAAATGGAGAAAGGGAGATTTTGTTACATTATTTGGTATCAACTCCCAAAATGTGGCAAAACTCCCAATGGAAGACACTGGTCTGCAGTAAAAGGAGAACAAAGACACACAGTTGAATTTGTCACTAAGTTTGATGTGTCAGTTGAAGTACAGTCCTTAGTTTTCAGAATATGCCCTTCCTACTTTTTTAACATTGTGTCAATTCCTTTAGGAATTGATAGTGATAATAGAGGAATAGTTCTTCATTTTTGTTTGTTTCCTTATTTTAATATATTTCCATGGCAAAGGGCATTTAGGTTGTCAATTGTTCATTTCCATCTGTTGTTAATTAAGTTTAAATTTACCATTTTGTGAAACCCTAGTCTACTGTCCTACTCAAAAAAAAAAAAGTGAGTGAAATTGATTCTAAATTCTTTGTGACAAATAGTAAAATAGAATATATTCCACTAAAATGGATAATACAACCCATCTATAAGTTTCACTATGTAGCGAAAGAGCAACTATAAGGTACTCATCACAAATCAGTGTCAGAAGATACTTCAAAGTCAATTAATTCCTCAAAATCAAGATGGATTCACAATTTTACACACAAGACTCCTCCAGGTAAGACGATCTGTCCACCATCACACTTCAGAAAATTCCACTGGACTCTTGATTAGAAAACCAAAGTTCAAGTTCTGACTCGTTTTAATCATTTTCCATCACAATTACAATCCAATCCAAACTCTGCTATGGCTTAGAACACCTCTCTTCATTTGGACACTACACACTCCCCACATTTGCTACATAATAGACACTTGTTCCTTTTTCTGTCCCTTGAGCCCACGGTGGGCCTTACAGCCTTTGTGACAGCTGTTACCTCTGCCTGGAACTCTTTTCATCCAACTCAGTTGGGGCCTCTATTCACAGCTAGTTCTTCCTACACAACAACAGGCCCCAGCTCAAATATCTCTTCTACAGAGCTGCCTCCCTGACCATCCCCCTTGACTTTCCATACAATGTATCCCCTCAACGCATACACACCAGATCTCATCATTCAGCTCCATTCTCTTTAAAGCCTTATCACTATCAAAACACATCCTATTCATTTATTTGGTTTCCCTGTTTATCTTTGGTCTCCCTCCATGAAAGATAAAATCCAGGAGGCAACAATCTCTAGTCTCAAAATCTATAACAATGTTTGGCCCATAGTAAGTGCTGAGGAAATACTGATTTGATGACTAAATGAATGGAATTTAGTAATTAAAGTTAGTAAATAAATTACTCATAGTAATTAAACATTAAATAATAGCTAGTCATTAAAAATAACACATGTACATGGAATTAAATTTTTAAGTATATAATAAATAAAAATTTCAAACAGAACTGAAGTAAAAAGTTAAAGGTAAAACTGCTCCCTCTCCATACTTTACTTTGGTCTTTCCTTACATTTGGCCATTTTTTAATGTGTTCTCTTTTTGGCTTTTCTTTTGATTACCTTCTTAAATCTAAGTAATATTCTTATAATTGTATGTATTTGTTGATCTTTTAACTTCATGTAGTATCTATTAACTCTCTGCTATAAGGAATTAGAGATCACTTACAATACTTCCTCCCTTGTTCCTGCCATCTATTTTTACTTATATTTATTTTTTTCTATTGATCATCCTCATGACTTTAACACAAGATAAAAAAAACCCCTCAATTTTGTATTGTTTTAACTTCAGAGAATAACTCCTAACCCTGCATTATGTAAGATGAGGAGAGTAGTATATTCACACCCTCTCCATGGACATCTTCTTCCCCCAACACTTCCCAAATTCTGTCAACTATTAGTTTTTTTTTAATACTGTTAGGTATAGCCATGACTTTTCCACTCTTGATGATAGGTTGATTTGATTCCACGTAACAGGCTCAAATGGATTATCTCTAGTTACATCTCATTAACCATGCCTTATTTTAATTTTCATCTTATTTGGACCTTGATTTTTTTGGTATGGATTTTTGTCTGGCCTTCATTTTTCATGACTTGAAAAAAAGACTTCTTGCCAAATCACTAAGATATTCCAAAATGTTACATACATGATTTGTGGAAGGCTTTAATCTATACCAACTTGACTGCAAGAACTATTAATCGGAGATGGTTTTTCATTGCAATCCTACTGATTTTTGTATTCCATATTCATTTGTTTCTGATTCCTTCTTTATTTTGCTAGTGTATTTCTACATTTTCTTTCTTGAGATTAAAAGCATGGGATAAATTTTTAGTGCATGCATGTCTGAAAAAAACTGTTCTGCTTCCATACTTGATTCATAACTTTGAGGGAATCCAACATCTTCAAGTATCCAAAGAACATGTCCATAACCTGAAGAGATATCTAAAGGCAGCCTGATCCCTCTTCTTTTGTAGGGGACCTATTTTTGTGGTTGCTGTTTGTTTCATATGGAAGAGCAGGGTTTTAGAACACACCTCTCCAAAATGTGCCACTTTTGCATGAGAATCATTCTGAGCTAAAGGCAATCAAGACCCTGTGGGCTCAAAACAAACTATTGCCCCTCTCTTAACCAGTTAGAAAACTTAAATTGGGGATTTTCCTCTAGAAAATATTTATTACTAGAGGTAATTTTATCTAAATGGCCCCATCTATACGGTAGGGCAAACATCTAATTACCAAACATCTGATCTTCTTGTCATCCTGGGAATGACCCTCCTGTCCTTGGAAGCCCCAGACCCCTATCCCACCTCTTAGCTCAGAATGGCACATATATCTTATTTTACCTTTCTGTCTCTGAGCCTCTCATGTATGTGGGATTCCCATACATACAAAATTAAATCTGATTTTCTCCTGTTAATATGTCTCACATCAATTTAATTATTAAATTATTTTAACTTAATAATTTAATTATTAAATTATTAAACTTTTTAATAGTTAAATTATTAAACCAAGCAGAAGAATCTAGAAGGGTGGAGGAGAGTTTTCTTCCTCTCCAAAAGAAGATTTCAGGATGTCTTTTTATCCTGGTGTTCTAGAAATGCACGAAGACTAAACCAAGGGTGGACTTTTGTTGCTATTGTTCTTCTTTCTTTCCTCCTGTTCTGTACTCTGTAGAATTTGGCTAAATTCTGTAAGTTCACTTTTCTTTAGCACTGGGTATTTTTCTGTTACTTCTTTAATAATATTGTTTTCTGCTCTCAATTTTAGTAAGATTTTCATTCCAAATATTTTGTTTTGACCTTGTATCTTCTGGATTGATCTTCTAGAACTCAACATTTTCTGTTATTTTTCTGTATTTGGGGTTTTGTTTTTGTTTTTTAGGGGTTTTTTTGCTTTATATTCTTGAGATTTTTCTCAACTTTTTCTTCTGGTCCTTCTATTTAATTTTTTTTAAGTAATAATGTTTTTTAATTTTCAGGGGCTCCTTCTTGGTCTTTGAAGGTTTGCTTTCACTGTAGCTGGTTTATTGTTCGCACTTTATAATAAATATGCTGTCTTCATAAATCATTTCCAAGGAATGAGTAAAATTCTTATAAATTTAAGAAGATCATATCATATGTTATCCAAACTGGGATATATTTGACAGTGAAAGAAATATGCTATCAATCAAGAACTAGGAAAACAAAAACCAAGATTTTCATGCGAACTGGGAAGCATTCTTAGCACCCTTTTTAAAGTGCTTTTATATTTTTGGTGAACTATTTCCTCTAAATTAGATGTTCTGTTTGCCCTTCTTCATATGACTTCTTTGTGCAGCACTTTTCCCCCCAAATGCCTAGAGAATCCTGGTTATCTGCTTAAAATAGTTTGTAAAAGACAAGCTCTTTGGGTTAGTTAGCATATGTAGGTTTTCTCTGACATCACTTGCCTTTCCCTTAAATAGGTGAAGTAACCATAAGCTCTGTGATCTTGGGTGGGTCTTTGACCACAAACATCACTATACAGATAGGGTATACAAGCAGGGAAAAGTCAAAGGCCAAAATACGGAGTCCTGCTCCAGAACACCACCCCTTAATCTTCTAGGACAATTAATCAATTTCATTAAGATTATTTGTCTGATTTAAGCCTGAGAGCAATTTGCTCAGGGGTCAGGGTTTGGGGGACAAAGAACTCTTTAATCAAATTTCTCATTTCCTATCTCTTCTCCCACACCTGCCACCCTGCTCTCAGTATTTATTGTTTTGTGGTGGTTTTGCTCTGGAAAAAATAAAAACTGGTTCTCACTTCTACTTCAGTTATTTATTGTATAGGCTTGGACTTCAGTTCTTTCTTCTGTAGTTTATCCACCACTACAAAACCATCCATCTTTCATCTTCCTGAAATGTACCAAACTGACTGATGTCTCTACTATAATTCTCAGGACTTTTCCTTTATAGTAATTTCAGTGTGTTTCAAAATGAAGAGAACCAGCATTTAATGCTCTATCATACTGGGTGAAAAGCTACCATTTAGCAAACATTTGCCAATAATATTTACTGGTGAAATTTATTTCCCAAGTAATTTTTTTTCTCCAAGAACTATTTTATAATAGAGGTAGTAGGGATGCAACAATAAATAAGACATGGCACCTCAAAGTGTTCAAAATCTATTGGGCATTTTTTTTTTTTACCACTTTGAAGCTTGATTCTTTAATTTTTAAATGAGGGGGCAGGATTAACTATGAATTTATTGCTACGTGAATGTTTAGATCAAGAGCCCGTAGTATCTTGCTCCTAAGTAGCATTTCTTAAGAAAAACCTTCTTCAGCCCAAGGTCCTGCCTTCCAGCCCATTGCAGTGGCAGCACTACTCCTACTCTGGGAATGGACAGCCCTGCTCCTTCAGCTCTGTGGAGTGACCACAACCTTGCAGCTGGGAGATGGGGTGTGATCTGGTTCCTTTGGTTTCACTGAGGACCCCACCTATGTGGCTCTCTGCCCTCTGAAACCAAGCAGGAAACAGCCTTGTCTGGGCCTGTGGTGTGAGTGGCAACCCTGTGATCTCTGAACTGCCTTTAGGGTCATTCTTTCCTTCATTAGAAGAAGAACACACACTCGGAGGCAAATAGCTCTATGATCCATTTCTGTAGAATCCAAGAAGTCTGACAGCCTTCCTTCTTCCTGTTTCACTTTCTCTGTGCCTTTTAGTTCAAACTGGCAGTATCTCTGCTGACTTAATCCCATCTCTGTTCCTGGCTTCTGCTGAGATGTCTGATTAAGTTCATGAGTTGCACTCATGATCTTTTTATAAAATGGTAAATGTTTTTCTTAGAACATGCTTTCTAATTTTTGTTTTTTTTGTTTGTTTTTTGTTTTTATTTTTATTTTTTGCAATGTGGATAGGTTGAGAATTTCCCAAATCTCCAGGTTCTGGTTCCTTTTTGCTTAACAGTTCCTTCTTCAATTCCTATCTCTCCTCTAGAATTATACTATAAAGCAGTCAGGAGGACCCAAGCCACACCTTCAACACTTCGATTAGAAATCACCATAGCTAAATATTCCGTTTCATCACTCACAAGTTCGACCTTCCACAAAACAATAGCTCAATTCAGCCAAGTTCTTTGCCACGTCATAACAAGGATCATATTTCCTCCAGTTTCCAATAACCTACTCATTTGTGAGACCTCATCAGACTGGCCTTTAACATCCATACTTCTACAAACAGTCCCTTCAAAGCAATCTCAGATTTTCTCTAACACATGCCTCAACACTCTTCTAGTCTCTACACAACACTCTTCTAGTCTCTACACATACACAGCTACTTCCACATTTTTAGGTATTTGTTGCAGCAGCACCCTACTCCTAGTACCAAAATCTGCTTAGTCAGCTGGGGCTGCCATGATAAAATTCTACCAAATGGGTGGCTTAAACAATAGAAATTTATTTTCTCACAGTTCTGAAGGCTGGAAGTCCAAGATCACGGCGCCAGCTGACTCGGTTACTGGTGAGAGCGCCTTTCCCGGCCTAGAGATAGCCACCTTCTTGTTCTGTCCATACTTGGTTGAAAGAAACAGAGAGAGGGGACTCTGGTGACTCTTCTTATAAGGACACCAACCCCACCATAACAGAACCCCACCCTTATGACCTTATTTAACCTTAACTGCTTCCTTACTCTAAATATAGTCGCATTGGGAGTTAGGGTTTCAACATAAGAATTCAGGGAAGACAGAAATATTCAATCTATAGCAGGCATGTTCAGGTCTTTCAAATAGGACCCAAATCCGTGTTTCCTCTTTGTTCATCTCATACTGATCTAGTCATGGCCTGCATTCAGTAAGTACTAGGTATTAAAAACAGTATCAAAGAAAGTTAGAGTCCACCTTCAGAAAGAGATCAGAAAAGGAATCAATGCCTACAATAAAACACAATATTTTTTTTTTCCTTAAGAGAACTAGAGACAATGTGTCATGAGAGTTCAGAGAAATGAAAAATCAGTAGAGAGGATTTGGAAAGTCTTCCTGGAGAAGGTCATGCTTGAGTAGGGCTTACGATTTTAGGTAGGAGGATTTCAGGATTGAAGGGACAGTGTACAGTGAAAGGGAACTACATAAGGAAAGGCTCAGAATGAGGAAAGTGTAGACACAATAAGGAAACAGCAAGTAATTCAATATTGCTAAAATCACGATGCATAAGAATGGAGGTGAGTAATAAGGCCAGAAAGGAAGTAGGTAACATTGTGAAAGTCTTGAATGTTAGCATGAGAAAGTTCTAGTTACTCTAGTAGGCAATGTGAAACGATTGAAAATTTCTAGAAAAGAAGAATGTGACCAGAGCTAGTGTTTATATTTTATCACTAAGGAGCAAAAATAGGAGCACATCTTCTTCCAATTGTAATTCAGCAAAGAGCAATGAAGAAGGTTATGGTTAAAAGTCTCCTACAATAAAATGCATCTTATACTTATCAATAACTCAGGTTTTATAAGATTATCCCATAAAGATCAAACTCAAACTATTCTAGCATTTAAAGCAGTGCCTCGCACACAGGAGAAATGCAATATATATGTCTTGAATGAATAAATGAATACTATGAAACATTTACATAAAACTTTAGTTATTCTTTAAGATCACATGCAACAACAAACTGACTCAAATAGCACTACTTTATAACCTTAGAAACCAGTTAAAGACTCCTGAAGTTGTGTGACATCAATAAGAATTCTCTCTTAGTATGTCAAATTATTTTGCTGATTTTATTTATTTTACTGTTACTTCCCTCAAGAACACCAGATTGGCAGATAAAAACCTTATTCTCTGCTTCAGCATAAAAACTTATTTGGTATCATTCATTGGGAAATATTAGTTTCCATTATAAAGACTGATGGGAATGGCTCCTAAAATCCATCCCTCATAGGTGTGAGTTTTTAAAAACTATAAATCAGGCTAAAAAACTCAAATAAAATGTTATATTTTCCTACATTAAAAATATATATCTTCATAATAACCTGAAAGTTCAGGTTGTATTTTAGAAATCCAGATTCTCTCAGGGTTCTGTATTGAGATTTGGCTACACAGGAAAAGCCAGCTTCCGGCCCCCTCCACTTCTTTTTCCACACCCTGGCCCAGCCTGCCCCACAAGGGGCCATTTGCTCATGCAGGCGGTCATCCCAGTTTTCATATCTAAGACCGGTCATTCTGCTTACCACACCTCTAACTGCTGTTCCTAGGCCACCCTTAAAACCAAGGGATGGACACACTAGCAGAACAATTTAGTGCTCAAGAAGATGGACCAGAGAAGAGAACTGAGCAAACCCAAAAGGTGAGCTTGGGGTCACCTGGATGGGAAAACCTGGGGATCCAGGTGCTCTTCTAGGGTTTTATAAGAGGATTCATGAGCTACTGCTGCTGACTGAGAGAAAAGTGCACAACATGAGAGCTGAGAGGTAAGTTGTGTTCATGGTCTTACCGAGGACTATACAGCCTGAGGGACACCCGCTTATAGAACTCTGAGGAACTGCTCTGAAGAGTTAGGAAGAGAAGCCAGGATACATGTGAGTTTTTTGTTTTGTTTTGTTTTGTTTTTGGCTACAGAATATGTACAATCAAGTATACATGTTGGTAAAAGATTACTGCTAGTCACCAAGAAGAAATATCTCAAGTTATTGATTGCAGTGGTTTTCTATGTATGGGAATACGTAAGCAGCTGGGTTTATTGAAATTCTTCCTAACATATATCAAGCCATCTAAGGGGCCTGTTTGTCCAAAGTACAGAGCATCTTGTAATTGTCTTTAACTTCCTGATGAAGCACACAATGCTTCATCTTGTTATCACCTTAACCTCTTCTGTCTGAAGCACAGAGCGCACTGTCGGGCAGCAACTGCGGAAGGTTTACTCTTTGCAGACTTGGATGGTGAGTGAGATGCCCTTTGCTCTTCTTTTGTTTGCACTTCCCATTGGCCCCATAGACACCTAATCCTGTGGGCTTGGGTATGGCTGAAAATGGCTCAGAATTGGGCTCTCTACTGCATTCAGCCAAAAACAGTGGCCTCTTGGCCAAGTTTAGGGGTGGCATCACCTGGAAGATACTGCATATTTCAAAAAAAATACCTAAGCAGAAGGTAAAAGAACCTGGCAGTGAAGCAGTGAATTTTAAGGGCTGTGGTGCCCACAATTTAAGCACTGTAAGGTGAAGTAGAAAAGAGGAACACTTGTACCAGCAAATTCTGGAATTAAGCAGTACACAGACATCAGTTTGGATTACTATGCAGAGGGAGCAGAAAGAAGATTCGATTTTAAAAAATAAAGAACTCCAAATGTATCCCCTCTCACCCCCTTTGTCTCTGATAACCATAAACATTATGCTGTACATCAGAAATTGATACAATATAACTGACTAAACTTCAATAAAGAATAATAGATTAAAAAAAAAGAAGTACACTAGATGAAAGTCTCCTATTAACTAAAAATATAGTCAAAGCTTTGTCCATCAACACAACATTCAGTTGAAAATTTAAGCCAAGGATTCAACTCCTATTTCAATAGACAGAGTAGTAAGATCCGACCGAGTCTGGCCAAGTTTCACCTGTTTCAAGGATGCAAAAAGGAAAACAAAAAAATAAAACAGAGACCTGTGGTGGAGAGGGGGATGGTGTAAGGTAAAAGGAACTACATCATGGGGGGCTTCAAAAAGATGTGATAGCAGAATTAAAAGAACATTTTTGAAACTTGGCTGACATCCTAGAAAAAGTAAAAGATCTGGCCTCAATAAACTGGGTGAAGAATATATAAAGGGGAAAATATTGAAATAAAAAGGAAACAGAAAACTTAAATTTAAATTTAAATTAAAAATTAAAACAATGAAATGGAAGGTAAGATAATAAGATGAAAAAGGAAATGAGTGTGATAAACAAGGATTTCAGAAAATCTAAAACCATAATATAACAACTAACCTAAATTGGAGGCAGTCAAGAGTAAAATTAAAATCTTGGACAACTGAATCAGTGAACATGAGAAACTTACTAAGAATACAGAAGAAAAATGAAAAGAAATTAAAATAATAAAATATAATATACTAAGTTATTCTACTTAATAACTCTTTATAGAAAGACTGAATTAGAGATTATCTACATGTTAAAAACAATGAAAATGCTAAAACTGTACTCAAAGGAAAATTCAGTGTATTAAAAATATTTCTTACATACAGTAAACAGAAAATAAACAAAGAAGTACACTTTGAGAATAACAGAAGCTAGATCAAGAAAAACAAAACATCCCCACAAAAAAAAAAATTCAAGAAAAGAAATAAGAACTAAATTTTAAAACTAATAGTAACTTAGAAAACCTAGTAGGATAAATATATAAGTTCAAGCACTAGTTTCTTTAGAAAAAAAAATACACACTATGAAATGGCAAGAGTAATCCAAAAAAGTAAGAAAAAAGACACAAATGAACCACAATTAGAATAAGAAATAATGATGGCTATGTGCCAGAAATTTTGTTGAGTGATTTCCAATCATTAGCACAGTCAAATAACCTTATCAACTAGGTATCATTTGCACTCCAACTTTCAGGTGAGTAAACAGGCCTCAGAGCATTAAGAAATGTGTTCAAGGCACAAGGTAAGCAAACAATAACGCCAACACTGAAACCCTGCAGATCTGCAAACTGCAATCTCAACCCCCACCATTCTTAGAACAAATACAGATTCTCCAAATAAAAGCCTCACCATTATTTTGAAATACTTAATATTAAAAAGTTTGATTGGCTTCAAAATCCACTTACAGTTATCACAAGGAATGTCAAGATTACATTTGTCAATGAAATAAAAGGTAAATCTTGGCTTGAAACATAATTTCAACCATGGAAACATAAGCACTGTTAATGGATATAAAGTATGTTTTTGCATTTATCTACCTATATGAATAAAACTCTTGTTGATGATCATCTACAAGGATTTAAGGAGAACATCATCAAACCTTCATTGGGGAACTATGTAACTATCTCATTGGGGCACTATATAACTATCTCATTGGGGAACTATATAACTATTTCAACTATATAAATAAATTCTTATATATATATATATATATTTTGCCAGATAAATAAGTAGCTCATTGAAATTTTATACATGAATTACTACTATTGTCTGCTTTCAATTGGCAAAGATTAAAAAAGATAACTCTATACAATGTGGAATCGTAACAACCACCACGACACACTTCTGTGTACCACCTAGAATGCCTAAGAATTCAACTTAAAATAATACTTGGAAGAGTGGACAGACACTATATTAGAATTTGCTAAACTACTTTATAACAACTGAAACCTAAAAAAAGCCCTTAATGTCCAACAATAGGAAACTGGTTAAACATGACACATCCATAATATTAAAATACCATATAGTTAGTAAGAGAGGTTTAGTAGATGTGTGCCAATTATTTCTTACTACATAATGAAACATCCTCAAACTTAATTGGTTTAAGACAACAATAACATTTATTTCCCTCACACTCTGTCATTAGTGCAGGGTTCAGCAAGGACTACTTGTGTCTGCTCTATTCAGAGTCAGCTCGGATAGCTCAGAGACTGGGGACTGAAATTATCACGTATTGGTGATTCATGCCACATGGTCTCCCCAGCATGGCTGCTTCAGGATAGCCAGACTTTTTACATGTCTGGACTCTAAAGGTGGATGCATTTTCCAAAAGAGAAAGAGCCAAGCAGATGTTGTGTTCCCTTTTACAACCTAGCCTCAGAATAACCACAGTATCACTCTGCCACATTATACTCCTTATTATCAAGTCACTAAGGTGGCCATATTCAAGAGGGAGAAGAACTAAACTCCAATTTTGGATAGGATAGGATGGGAGTGTCAACAAATTTTACAAATATACTTTAAAACATCTACATGATGTATACTTACTGATATTTAAAAAGTCTTCATATAAGTAAAAATGTTACAAAACATATATACATGTTAGTTGCTTGCTATTTATATTTCAATGTGTAAATATCTAGCAAAACTAAATACAATCTCAAGGTTATGCACCAAAGTATTAGTAGGCCTTTTTATTAGGGGAGAGGGCTCAAATGGCAAATCCATTTATTTTGGCTGTTCTGTGGTATTTCCTGTAATTCTAACAAACATACGCCACAGTAAAATTTAGAAGCAAAACACAAATAATCTTTTCTGGAACACTGGGGAGACATTCTTTCTCAGAAAAGGATGTTTTACATGTGAAGAAAGAGGTGAAAGTTTTCACTAAACATTTAATTGTGTAGCAAGTCTTTGAGAGGTGGGTTCAGAATTTCCCTTCGTTTTTATTGTGGGGCTTCTTCTAATCTTTAATCACTTAAAAAATATGCCAGCTCCTAGTCAATTAATGATTTGAACTCAGTTAATGGCTTGGCCGACAAATATGTATTCAATCCTGACAGGGAATAAAGGGGTGTCCTAAAGATTCAAAGTACATAGAAAACTTTAAATGTGACATATCTTTAATATCGTTTGCAAGCTTCCAGCAAATATTACAAATTGTGAATTTCCTACTGTCATAGAAGTATGCCATTTTTTTAGGGTTTGTTCCAGAAGATGACCCTGTTCAGAATCAATGCACAAGCCTCAGGCCTGTTCCAAGCAGAACTGAGTAGTTGGGAAAGTTTGTTTTAGGTGCCCTACCTCAACTTCCCTTACTGTACTTTTTCACCGTGATCCTTCTTTCTATGACCACACAGCCCAGTGACTACATGTTGTATCCTTAGAGACTAGGATCTTCCTCTGCACGGCATTTTCTTAATCTGTCTGCCCAGGAAGATCCCCTGATTTGGGATCTTCCCAGCCCAATCTTTCTCTTCCATCACCCCCAACAAGAATGAGCTGTCATGTGAGTCAGTCCCTACAGGGTCTTTTTCTTTACTCAGCGACATCCAGAGGTGAAAATGAACTCATATCTGTGATGAGTGAGGGGAATTCTTAAATTCCTCACTTAGGTCTTCATATTCAACTGGTGTTCAAATATTATCTATTTTCCATGTTAGGAAGGAAGACACACAGGAGAATGAGGCTGGCAGGCAAACATATTTATAATGAAATTAAAGTACTCTTAAGAGATCATTATTAATAAAGATTTATGAAAAAACGGAATGGTTATGCTTTTTTGGCAGGTATTTTAAGGGTTTTATGTAGAAAATACTTGAGATTAGAAGGATGATTTCTTTTAATTTATTATTTCTATTATATTTCAGTATTTTGTAGATTCTGAGGGAAGAATAAAATAGACAAGGACATTTAAGAAAGAGAAATTAGGACAGAATCATGACATAGCTTGGCACAATCCATTCATCATAAGTACTTCTGTGTGACCTAAGGGTGGAATGGAAATCCTAAGAGAGGTATATAGTAAAGTAGGCTAGAGCTAATGCTATCTATCCTGTGGGGGCACTCCAGGGGTTTATTAGCAGAGGAGTATTATTAAAAGACATATTTTTCATTTATTTAGTAAGTGAAGAAACTTTGACATTGGATGCACTGTAGAGGATGAATTGGATGTGGCAGCACCCAAGGAAGAGAGAACATGTAAAAGGCTAATGCAATAATCTGAGTAAGATGATGTAAGCCTGAAACAAGGCAGTGCAGTAGGCATAGCAAAACAGACTCAAATGTCCAGAACTTGAATTCAAGAAGAACATTGATGAACAATATAAAATGGGTGAGGGATTGCACTAAATCTGTAGATTGCCTTGGGCAGTGTGACCATTTTAACAATATTGATTCTTCCAATCCAGGAGCATGGGATATCTTTCCATTTTTTAAAGTCTTCTTTAATTTCCTTCATCAATGGTTTACAGTTTTCTGTGTATAATTCTTTCACCTTCTTGGTTAGATTTATTCCTAGGTATTTTATTACTTTGGGTGCTATTTTAAAGAGGATTGTTTCTTTACTTTCTTTTTCTGTTGATTCATCGTTAGTGTAAAGAAATGCAACTGATTTTTGAACGTTAATCTTGTAACCTGCTACATTGCTGAATTCTTCAATCAGCTCTAGTAGTTTCTGTGTGGACCTTTTAGGGTTTTCTATATATAGTAACATGTCTTTGGCATACAGTGACACTTCTACCTCTTTTCCAATCTGGATCCCTCTTATGTCTCTCTCTTGCCTGACTGCTGTGGCTAGGACTTCCAAGACTATGTTGAATGGGAGTGGTGATAGTGGGCATCCTTGTCTTGTCCCAGATTTTAGTGGGAAACTTTTGAGTTTTTCACCTTTGAGTACCCCGCTCCTGGGCATATATCCAGAAGGAACCCGACTTCAGGATGACACCTGCACCCCAATGTTCATAGCAGCATTATTTACAATAGCCAAGACATGGTGACAGCCTAAATGTCCATCAACGGATGACTGGATAAAGAAGATCTGGTATATTTATACAATGGAATACTACTTAGCCATAAAAACTGACAACATAACGCCATTTGCAGCAACATGGATGCTCCTAGAGAATGTCATTCTAAGTGAAGTAAGCCAGAAAGAGAAAGAAAAATACCATATGAGATCGCTCATATGTGGAATCTAAAAACAAAAACAAAAACAAAAACACAAAGCATACATACAAAACAGAAATAGACTCATAGACATAGAATACAAACTTGTGGTTGCCAAGGGGGCGGAGGATGGGAAGGGATAGACGGGATTTCAAAATTGTAGGATAAACAAGATTACACTGTATAGCACAGGGAAATATACACAAGATCTTATGGTAGCTCACAGAGGAAAAAATGTGACAATGAATATATATATGTTCATGTATGACTGAAAAATTGTGCTCTACACTGGAATTTGACACAACATGTAAAATGATTATAAATCAATAAAAAATTTTAAAAAATGGATGAGGATGAGATAGGCATAGAACATCTTCAGTATCTCCAGCTTGAGCAAGTGAGTAAAATGACCATTTTTCATGTAAGAAACCCATAACAAAGAACAGATTCAGAAGGAATGAGATGAAGAGTTTTGTTTGGGCCATGTTGAATTTAAGATGCTTAATAGACGTTCACATTCACATTCACATTCACATCTAGCATGCAGTTGGAAACCTACATCTGTAACTCATGAGAAAAGAGAAAAAGAAGATACTCCTTGGAGGGTTGATAATTAGGCAGTAGCTGGAACCATGGAACCAGACGATCCCACCAAAGGAAAATTGAGAAAATGTCCAAGGAAGAGTTATGGAGAGCACCAATATGTGAGAGTGGGAGAAGAAGGGTGAATTAATGAAACATATGTGGATAGACCAGGAAGACAGGAGGTGATCTAGGGGTGTGCGTGACATGGAGTATCAGGGAGAAGAGAATGCCAAGAAGGGAATGGCCAGCAGCTATTCATACATTGCCCAAAGAGAGAACAAGGTGATAAGAAACAGAGTCTTTGGATTTGGCAACCTGAAAATAACTTCAGTGGGAAGCATTTTTAAGAGATATTAACAGAAGCCAGAGAATGATGTTTGAGGGGTGAATACGAGCTGAAGAAGTTGACAACGAAAATGTGGGTTACTAGTTCAAGATATTCAGTGGAGGTAGGACCACAAGGAAAGCTTTTACAATACTCAAGTATCCTGATCTAGAACAAAAAAATAGGCAATGGAAGGGGGAGACTGAAATCAAAGAAAAGAGATATAACTGACCGATTTAGAATTTGAAGGAACTAGAAGAAGACAGGTTCAAGAGTAGGGTGAAAACAAGGAGTAGGGGACAGAGGCAAGGAGATAATTTAGGAAATGAAAAGCAAGAACAGTAAGGTTATTCAATTTTTGTGGCCTCTATTTTCTCAGTTAAGTAAAGGGATAAGTCACCTGCTAAGAATGAGATGTGCAGAAGATTGGGACTTCTGAGGTATTCTGGATTATCCATTAAGGGGAATAAAAAGGGAAGTGTCTAGGGGCAGGTATAGAATTTCCAGAAAGCAGTAGAGGTGAAATTCATAAACATGACATGTCACTTCTCGGCAGATTACAGAGTTTCTATTTTCCTTGCAGAGTCCTAAAGCTTTGAAACAAGAATAGAAAAGCAAATCACTCTTGGAAGCCAGCAATTGGTGTGGCAGAGCACTGGGAAGGGAAGAAATTGAGAGTGCTGGTAAGTTTTACTGAAGTTATCCATTATGGTGGACAGGTGTTTAGCTTGAAGTGAAAATGATGCCAAGTCATAGAGGAAGAATAGATTGAGAGGCTTGGAGAGTCTAAGAGCTCAAGAGTTCAATCAGTTTCATTTAAAACTTATTTATTATTCACCTACTACATCCTGAGCTCTGTGTTAAACCCCCAAAAAGAACGAGGTCCTTCTAGAGATTTACAGTCCAGTGGGAGAAATAAACATACAATTTAGTGCCAAGATGAAAATATGTTTGGAGTATAAATTGATACCAAAGTAGAAAGCTCTTATTCATCTGGGGAAGAATGAGCAGGAAGGCAGTTTAGTGGGGACAAAAGGAAAAATTTGAGGAATGGCAGTTTGTAGTTGTAAAGTTTATGTCTCCATAGGCACTTTAAGAAGCAAATCTATAGACAGGATTTCTAGCAGCCTACTGGGAGGATTATTTGAAGTTAGGATCTTTGATATTGCACCATAAAGATCTAGCTTAAAGGATCATTACACTACCTGCCTCTAGGGTAGACATTTCAATATCTCATCAAAGTATCAAAGGAAAACAATGACAGCTAACAGCTATTCGTATTTACTATATGGCAGGCAAGATGTAGAGAATTATACATATATTAGCTCACTTAATGTTCACAGTACCCTACAGTACTATTATTATTGCTCTTACATTATGAGTCAAGAAACAGGAAAAGAGAGGTTAAGTAATTTGCCCAAGCTCACACAGCTGCTAAGTAGCAAAGCCAGTATTCCATCCCAGGTAGTTTGGCTCTGAGACCATGATATAGCAATACTCATCATATGGAAAAAGCTAACTAGTAAAGATATTTCCAGTTCCAAAGATGAATTTCCAGGTATTTCAATCTTAATGGGACTGATGGACCTGTTCACTGGTCATCCGTTGTAATATCTGAAAACAGTGAGGAAAATCCTTTATCACAATTCACATTAAGGGGTTTAACTGATGAATAATAGCTATTTGCTCATTTGCTTTCCAAAAAATCTGATTCCTGTTAACTTCAGTTAATTTTGTTTTGGTGAGTGGTTGTTGGCAAGTTTAGACTAGATTGCATGAGACAGGTGAATTCTAGGAAAGGTTATAGGATGTCACCCATAATCTTCCCTATCACCTTTTTCCCTAGTCACCCCTCAGCCTTCCCACCAAATTTACATTGGACGAATGGTTTAACATTAGTAGTTTGATGGGTTATCAAATAATAAGCCAACCTGGGAAGCCTATGTATTTCAGCTAAGTCCAGCCTCCAACAAGGACCACAGCCCATCACAGGGCACTTGGTCGGCATGGAAGTTGAGTGCTTGGTTGACAGAGTGACTTATGGAACATGTGCTAACAACACTGATGTCTACCCCTGCCTAAGAGCCCTAAGTCCAGCCTCCTGGCCAAGGGACAGGCATCATCTGCACGGAGCCTGACTCAGGTCAGGGCTCTAAATCAGAAAAACAGGAAAAGAAACTAGCTGTGCATCTGCCAGCACCAAACTTCTCACTCTTCACCTCTCACCTCACTCCTGGGAGGAGTACCTGGCCCTCTCTCTTCAGCTCTCTGTGAACCTGATACCCACGGCCTGAAAGCAACAAAATCCATAACTGGCAACAGTGCTTTCATCCCTACACACCTGAATCCTCCACCCAGGTGCACACAAGGCAGAGCCAGCAGGGGTGACAGCTGTTTTGCGGGTATTTCTGGTTGTGGGAGCAAAGAAACAATCCTCAATCTTGGAGTTTGTCAGAGTCTTACCCCTGCTCTCTCCTGGGAATACAGGAGAGCGTATCTGGGGGGCACATGGCTGTTCCCCACACCACTACTCCAGCCTGACGGATGAAGGGTTTTCCTCTCCTTCATATTCCCTCTGCAGGTCTTACTTCATTTGGAAGCAATATTTAAGTTCGCTTTTCTCTGAAAGTACTAGAATTCACAGGTGTTGTAGATCAAGCATGCTTTTTAGCATTTTCCAATCAATAATAAAGTGAAAATAGGAAAAAAGAAGTTGGAACACAATTCTAAATTACAGAGATTTTTTTTCCCAAGAGTCATACATACCAAAAAAAAAAAGATTCTATTTAAAGGTAAAACTATTGGCAGAGCCATTAGTATATTTTCTCAAGTCAGTTTATTTTTTAAATTATTATTTCCCTAAAGATGGTAATATCTTTTGATATTTTCTTCTCTAATCTTTCACCTAATCTCAGTTTCAGACCAAGGTTTTGGGGCTATACTACTAAGATAGAACTGTAACAGGAATAGTAAAACCATCATTTTTATCCTTGGCTTTCTTAGTTGGAAGATTTAAAGAAATTATTAGTTTGCAAGTTTTCTTAACTGATCCCCTGATGCAACCTGCTGAGTATGATGTAATTGTAACGATAAATACCCTTTTCACTTCTGTGGCCTCATTGCAATAGAAAGATCCCCCCTTTTTTTTTTCTGAACTGAGAGATTCAGGAACAAATCTTATTGGCAAAAGGGTCTGTTGGCTGTGGCACTGTGGAGTGTACCATGACAAGAGTGAGGCCACGTCTCCTAGCAATGGAATCTGCATAAAAACAGGGAGACTGGCTGAAAAGGTGTTTTGGCTGAAGCACACTGTGGATACTCCCAAAGAGACAAAAGGCATACTTTTGATCAATTACATAGTTTAAATTCTACTAACCCTGGTGAAAAACCATTTGATTTTCTTCACGTTAAATAGAGACCACAGCTGTCCCCTCAGAGCATGGAAAAGAATTAGTCTTTCAACTATATGCGGATCAGTGGAAATTATGAAAAACTTCAGGAAGGAACCAAAGGAAAAACCATTCCATTAAGTTCAACTTTTTTCTATGAGTTATTTTAAAAATGAGTAATGCCTTTTTGAAATTCCCAAACTAGAAGGCATATGCTTTGGCAAAAGGAAAGGATGAAGATAAGGATGCTAGGAATTTCCCCCTGAGTCAGAAAACTTAAAATATTATAGACAATGAATGAGTATCTTGGCAGAGAATAAAGAATAAAAGGACATCTTATTTTTGGACAATGTATTTTCACCTTAGGTGAAAAAATTACATATAATATGTATATATGTGTGTGTGTGTATGTAGTGTATATATATATATATATATACACACACACACACACATTTTCAAGTCTTCCATATAGAGGAGTTCTTACAGCAGTTTATATCATTCCTTTTCTTGTAAGTTCACATAAAAGCCTAATAAAAATTGGCCTAACCTTTTTCCAAACAGGTGTTTGGCCAATTTTACTACATTTTTACTCTTCTTTTCACCCTATACTAGTCTTTTATTGTCTCATTGTTTTGTCTGTGTACTCCTAACTTTCACAAAAATTACAAACTCTTTAATGTCAGAGAATGTAACTTTGATCATTCTCACAGTATCTGATACTAACTACATAATAAGTACTATGTTAAATATATTCATGATTCATTAACTCATTCTTCTCTTCAATAAAATTCCTTTTAATTTAAACTCCATACCCAAAGTGTTTTGATGTGACGTTAAGACAAATATGGGGCAAGAAACTTCCAGTCTGAAGACCCTCGGGGTCAAACAGTTCCTGATCATCACTGTAATAAATTTAGCAAGGGTAAAGAAGTATACACTTGCTCATTCACTGACGCCTTTACCATGTGTGTTAATGTCCTCCTCTAGCCCGAAACTTGCCGTGGCCTGGCAGACACCAATGTCTACATGAATGAACCACCCCAAGCTTAGCATCTGTTTTTTGGCCTCTAATTTCCACTGTATTTATTCCAAGTTAGTAAACTACTTCTATAGTCAGTTACTAAAATTTATTATCCTGCATAATTATCCACTCTTAAAACACTGTCTTCCAATTCTCTGACCATGACCTCAGACCATTTCAGCCCCATTACATATATTTTCCCAGTAAACTTTTTCATCCTGTTTTCTCCCAGTCCTTCCTCCTCTCCCCACTTTCGTTCATATGCATCTTTAATTATTACCATCCATCCATCTCTTCATCCTCTGTTTTGCCATTATGTCTGTCTTAGCCCTTTTTTTTCTGTCACATCTCTGAAAAGAACCAAATCAGGACGACGGCAAAAATCTATTTGCACTAGAGTTGCTGAGCATTGCTGCTGAAAATCATATGGAATTATATTCTAAATTGCTCAGACTAGACTTTCATGTTCTTTGACTTTGAACAGACCCTCCGCACTGTTCAGAAATTGTTTTTCTATTTAGTTTTACTTCTTAATCTCCATAGCAGCAATTATTTGAATAATGTGCTGGGTTTCTATTGTTTTGTCTGCCCAGAATAGTATCTTTCCTTCTTCTGAGAAATTCATCTTTGAATGAGATGCCATCTTCTTACACATCCCACCCCTCTGTCTGTTGTGGATGATTTGGGGTGGGCACCTGGGCCAAGCCTGAGCAATGCTAGCTCCTACTCACCAACCATGCTTGATTGCTACAGAAATGGGAATGTTACCCAAGCCAAAGTCAGTTATCCTTCTGGGGACATTTTTGAACTAGAACTGGGGAAGGAGAAGGACAAGGGAGAAAAGGAAATGGAGAGGGGAAGAGGAAAAACAAGGAGACCACAACTGCAATAGAAATGAACAAACACAGGAACATCCACAGTTAGCCTCTGGGGGTCAGGACAGAAATCTAGATGTGTCTGTGCTGAGCCAGAGTTCTTTAGCCCATCAATCAGACCGCCATGTCAGCCACTCACAGCTCGCCCCACACTTCTTACCCAGCCACTAGTCCTCTCACTCAGAGGATGACGATGATTTCCACTTTGAAAAGGAAATGTTAATCACAAGAGAAGAAATCCCTCAACTTCCTGCTGGCACAACTGCCAGGCTCCTCTCTCCCTTGACAGAGTGGGAGATCTTCCCCATGCTCTGATTCCAGCCCTCCTGGTTGGCGCCCCCAGCTCCTTTGCTTATTCTCCTTTTCTCCTACATCCCCTGCTTCATTGTTGATACTGCCTCTTCTCCAACAGCATAGAATCATCCTCAAGTCTTGCAATTCTCAAAAAAAGGAAAATAAAAATTTCTCCAGCATGTCCCTTTCAAGTACTGTCCTACTGTTTCCATCCCCACATTATGGTCAAATGGTTTTTCTTTCATTTGACCCCGGGTGCATTAATCATAATTCTCAGTTCATGATGATTGGCGGTCATCACTCCAAGCCTGGCCCACTTTGTTTATTTGGTTGATTCCTTACTTTAAACTCTGTAATAAGCTGATATAAAATCATCATCCCAAACCAAAGCCGGGCCCCTCAGACAAGCATCCAGACTCCACATTCCCACCTCCCTGCCATCCTCTTTCAAAGGTGTCACCCTCCTGAATCCTACATTAATCCTTCACTGGCTTTCCTTTTCATAAATTTATTGCATCTATGCATTCTTCAAAATCTGTCGTTATTTTAACCTTATTAAAAGT
Source organism: Camelus bactrianus (assembly GCF_048773025.1). Classification (NCBI taxonomy): domain Eukaryota; kingdom Metazoa; phylum Chordata; class Mammalia; order Artiodactyla; family Camelidae; genus Camelus; species Camelus bactrianus. The sequence continues at coordinate 77,820,749 of NC_133541.1, forward strand.
TATTAAATATCATAATGTTCATTTACCAGTCTTTTTAAGTGCCATTACAGTTCTTTGAGTGTTATATACTGTTTATTGGGTGAAATTCTCATTTAGAAAGAGTTTTAAATAATGAATGGGTATATTATCAAATGTTTCCTCTGAATTCATTTTTGAGCTGATTACATGAATTTTTCTCTTTTAACCTATTAATAGGTTAACCATATTTATGGATTTTTTCTAATATTAAACCTTCTTTATACACTGGGATAAACCCAAATTGGCTGTGGTGTATATCTGCTTTAAACACTATTGGATTTTATTTGTAAACACTTCCTTTGTGTTTCTAGTAATAAATGAAACAGAACTGTAACTTTCCTTTTTCATAATGTTCTTATTTTATTTTGGTATCAGCATTATTCAAGCCTCATCAAAGCAGCTTGGAAGGAGTTCCTCTTTGCTATTGTCTGGAAGAGTGTGCATAAAATTGTGAACATCTGTTCTTTGTTTACTCTTATTAAAAGTGAAGAATACAATTTAAAAATGATTTATTGGCTATGATACCAAAAGCATAGGCAATAAAAGAAAAAACAGATAAACTGGACTACATCAAAATTAAAAACTTCTTTACATCAAAGGACAAAACTAACAAATAAAAAGGCAATGCATGGAATGGGAGAAAACATTTGCAAATTATCTATCTGATAAAGGTTTAATATCCAGAATATGTAAAGAAATCCTATAACTCAACAACAACAATTAAAATAATCTGATTAAAAAATGGGAAAAGACTTTGGTAGACATTTCTCCAAAGAAAATACATAAATGGCCAATAAGCACATAAAAAGATTCCTTAAGATCCCTAATCATTAGGGAAATGCAAATCAAAACCATAATGAAATACCACCTCACACCCATTGGAATGGCTACTATAAAAAAAAAACCCAAAAAACAAAACCAGAAAACAAAAAGTGCTAGGAAGGATGTTGAGAAATTAGACCCACTGTGAACTGTTGATGGACATATAAAATGGTACAGTTGCTGTAAAAACAGTATGGTGGTTCCTTAAAAAAAAAATTAAAATAGAATTGATATTATTTGTCAATTCCACTTCTGGGTATATACCCAAAAGAACTGAAAGCAGGGTCTCAGACAGATATTTGTACACCAATGATCATAGCAGCATTATTCACAATAACCAAAAGATGGAAGCAGCCCAAGTGTCCATGGACAGATAAATGAACAAAATGTGGTACATACATACAATGGAATATTGTTATGCCTTAAAGAGGAAGGAAATTATAACATATGCATCAACATGGATGAACCTTCAGGACATCATTTTAAGCAAAATAAGCCAGTCACAAAAAGACAAATACTTGTAATAACCTATAATGGAAAAGAATCTGAAAAATAAATGTATAGATATGCATGTATGTAAGACTGAATTACTTTGTTGTGTACCTGAAACACTGTAAATCAACTATACTTCAATTTAAAAAACTGAAAAAAAAAAACTCCATCAAACCAAAGCACTCATAAGTTCCTAGTTTATCATGCTGCTTATATTATGATTTGCATATTAAGTGTCTATAAATTCACTGTTTTGAACATGTTGCCATACAACTGTTACATTAACAGTAAAATAATTTTTGTATCTTTAAATAAAAAGACAAATAATTCCACTTACATGAGGTACATAGAGTAGTCAAATTCATAGATACAGAAATCAGAATGGTGGTTACCAGAAATGTAGGGAGGGAAGAATGGGGAGATATAGTTAAATGGGTACAGGGTTTCAGTTTTGCAGGCTGAAGAGTTGTGGAGGTAGATGGTGGTGACTGTTGCACAACAATGTAAATGTACTTAATATCACTGAACTCAACACTTAAAATGTTTAAAATGGCAAATTTTATGTTCAGTGTACTTTACCACAATTGAAAGTATTTTTTAAAGAAGAATATATTCTGTGTAGCTGAGGTGGCTTTCCTCTGTTTCACAGACAGACTTAGAACTAATTCCCCTAGTTTCAGCTCTACCTGCCACCCACTGCACCCTCAATACTTGCCAACTCTCAGCAGGAACTCCGTGTGATTTCCATCAAGACAATCAGTGCCTACTTCCCCAACACAACTTCTAGAATACATTCTGTTCTGTGACACTTGTTGCTATGTTTCATCCATCAACCTGTCTCCAAACACTTCCTTTCAGATTTGCTGAAATTTCTTACTTGTTGATGTTCTCTACTATCATATTTTTCACCATATATTAGAACAGAAGAGAGTCAATCCTCATAAGCAATGGCTTTATTGCTGCACACTACTGGAGAACATCACTCACCAGATGACACCTTAAACCAAGCACTCTCTTTTGGAATATGCAATGCTTAACTTCAGATAGCAAGATAAGTGCAGGTTTTCTATGCCATGAATTTACATATCCCACGCAGTTCCAAGTGTGCTGCAATACAGACCACCTTCTTCATTTAAATAAAGAAAACTCATCTACCCAACTAGTTGACAAAGCTGAATTTTTGCAAGTAGCTTTTGTAAACAAGACGAAACATTTTATTTTTTAAATAGCTCCTATAAATCTCAGCCACCAGGGTGTTTAGGGAAGCTCTGAGTTAGAAATTTAAAAGAAAATTTCCCCTAGAGATCTGCCACCCAGCCCCCAAGTATTTCATAAGGATCAGTGTTTATTCCCAAACATTTTATTAGGGAGGAAGAGGAAATTAGTCATAATTCCAAAATTTTCCTGGAACAACTGTTATGAGAAGTTTTGTTTCTTTTTCTTTTTCAAATTTGCTTTCTTTGATGTAAGGATCCTGACGACAGGAAAGACAAATGCTTACGCTCAGTCTGCAATATTATACTGGAATCTCCTTTATTTTTAACTAGTACTTTACTGGTTTGAAACAAATTTCTGATGATTTGTCTATATTCTCCCTATCTCCTGCTACAGAGAATAGAACAAGACCCTCTGTGCTGATGGCATGGACTTACTGTACAAACTAGGAAGGAACAATCTCACTTCAGGTTCTACCACTTAACTGCCACAGTAACAACACAACAACAATAAAGTGCCTTAAAACTATGTACATCAAATTATTTTGGGTGGATATCTTCCAGCAATAGCAGGTCTATATCCAACAACCTAAAATGGCAGGTCAACTTATTTAGAAATAAAAAGGTGTACTTTAAATCTAAATAAATGTGAAGGGGTCATTAAGAAAGTATAACTAAAGTCAGCCACGTTGTTTTCAATTACTTATAACCATGTAAAGTGTTTTATAAAGTCTCTTTTGAAAATTTAACAACTAAAATTATTTTTACTGTTTCTGGGGTGAAAATCAGGAGACTACTGAAAGCCACTCTCCAACATGCTAGAGTACACCCAGAATGTAGTTTAAGCCTTGGCCAATCTCTGTGTGGTCATGGGATGACCATCCACTCAGATAAGTATCTTAGAATAAATTAAGTAAATATACCCATGATTTTTGACAAAATCATATCAAACTTACATTTTTTCCATTGATAATATAACGTGTGAATCAACCCTCCTGGACAATGTTTACTATCTACTTGGTTGTGAGACAAAATATTCTTGGGTGATTGCCTAAAACAATGTATAGTTTACACACTCTTCCAGGTGCACTAAATTTTGTCTTGCACTTGGCCATAGCATCAAAGATCTATACCTATAACACAGTGCTTTGGCTACTTAAAAATAATTATACAAAATTTGTATAAGTTCACATCATATTATCTAGTTATTTTGAGGAATAATGAAAAGCCATAAAATTAACTCTATTTATCATAGTGTTTAGCTGAATTTGCCCATCACATCACTTGTTCTCTTACTGGGGAAGACTCATGGTAGAAATACCTTCACGTATGACATTGTTCAAAGGCCAAATAAAGTTGACCTCAGTACATGATTTGTATTTAGGCCACGAACAGTATGAGTTTTGCTGCTGGTCTGGTTTCTATCTTTGTTTTGTTAGACGGACACTCAGAACCACTGTTGTATCTCACTTCCTATCAAATATGTAGCATCTTTGTGGCATGGATTTTTTAATTAACTCTAAACCTGGTGCATCTAAATTTCCCATCCTGATTTTACCTTTACTAATATTTATTCAACAGTATGTTTTATCCTACTATAATTTATGTGTATAAATAAACGATTTCTATTCTTTTAGGGGAAAAAAGGATCATATAAAACAAGCAAAACAAAACAAATCACTACACAGGACAAAAGGCAAACAAACAGCTAAACTATTGCATCACTTGCCCCACTGTCCTCTCTAACCTGGTATTTGTACTACAGTGGCTATTACGAAAACAGAGATCTGAAAAAAGCATTCATCTGACATTTATTGAACCAGTTATTCAGAAACTTTTGTGATATGCTTACCTGACTGCCAGGCACCATGATAACTGTTAAGTTTGTGAAGACATGTAAGTCATGGCCCTTAAACTTCAGTAGGAAAAACAGGTAAGTACAATAGAGTATGGTAAGGATAACAGTAACAACAGAACCTAAAGAGTGACATGTATTCAGTAATACTTAATATTTACAACTGTCATGTCTTCGCTTAATGATTTATATAACTTAAAATGTATCTTAAATAAAGAGGTGGAGCATCTCAGAAAGATGAAGTATGGAAGGACACAAAGCAAAAGTAACCAGAGATGAAAGAGATACTAAACTTTTACCTGGTGCATTCAGGGTATGACATGGCTGGAGCTTCTTGCATTTGTGTAGGTGTGGGGAGCAGGAACATCAGGTGAGGCTGCACAGGTTGTACACTACATCCAGGTAGTACCGTTTACTTAGATTACAACATGAATGGTGGCCTCTAGGGAGGTGCAATGCAAAACGTGCACAATTACATGTGATAGTAGGGGTTACAGGAGGGGAAGGCAGAAAGTATGATATTCATAAAGCCTTGTTACTCACTATAAGGACACTAAAATCACTTCACTGTAACAGTTCATTTTTAGGACCTTAATGACATTTTACCTACATTGTACTGTTGTGTCCATAGGACAAGAATCACATCTTGTATATGACTTTGACTACATACCATCATCTAATCTAGCTGTAAACTACAGGAGAGGTTTTGAACTTTAAAACCTTTGATGTGAATGCTTACTCAGGGTTGGTCTCCCTAAGGTTATTCCATAAAAGTAAGCCCCATCTACAGGGTGTACAGATAGGCACTAATTCTACTACAATATGTATTTATGAAATCATGTAATGGTCAGCTGTATCTCTTTAAATGAAGAGGAGATTGTCCAACAGCCAGGACTAAAGACTCGGGCTCAATGAGTTGAGAAATAGAATTTTAATAGAAGTACGGCCAGAGAAGGGGGAGAAATCTATCTTAGATGAGGCCATGAAAGCTTCAGCACAAATCTGGAGAGAATGCAAGTGGAAGCCAGAACTCTGGGTTTTGTCACTGCTGAAGGTCCCAGTAGACAAGCAAAATGACTGGACTCATGCCATTCAAAAAAGACCGCCATGACTGGGTGGGGGCAGGGGAGAGTCTAACCAAATGCAAAGAGGGGAGTAATTTCATACAAACATCTCAGGACTGGTCTGGATAAGTCTGAGGAATTTATTTGAAGAGTCATTTGGTGTTTCTAGATAAGCAACCAGTAAAGGTATTCATTCCATCATGGTTCCTGCAAGTGATAATTAATTATGGACCACCTTAGAACCACATCAAATATGAATGAGAGATTTTCTCTGAAAAGGTAAGCTTTTTAACTAGTGAGACTTTCAATTTTGTTTCAGTCCTTTCTTCTACATATGAGGAATCAGAAAAGCAAATGGGTAAGTGAAGTGTCCTACCTGACAGCAAAGAGAATTTGTGAACCCCTTTCAATTTACCATGCTTACCTTGAAACCAATTCTGTATTATTCAGCCTCTTCTTCCTAAATTTTAGATGCAGGATGAAGTGTAGTTCAGATGACATGTGACCAAACATTCTGACTTATCTCTTCGCAAATAGTTAGAATCTAAATATCCAAATAAGGGCCTGCTTTCTTTGGAGTGTCAAAATTTACCCTTGACCTGCATTCTCTGCCCCCAAATTTCTGCAGCCCCAATTACCATACACATGTTGAGTCAGCTCTAATCAATAAGAATAAATGCATATATGTCATGCTGATTTGCAAAACTAAACCTCACTGTGGTGATTAATGTCACAAGGTTATTAACTCATTCATTCAACAAGTGTTTACCTATTATAAACTTTTGCGGGGTTGTTTCCCAATATCCTTTTTCCTTTATTATTAGCAATGAGATTTTGGGGGTAGGGACTACCTCTTTCCTATATAACACAGCCTGGTTAGACATTGATTAGTAACCTTTCCTCCCTCAGTGGAGGAGCATGAGATCTCAGGTAGGACATTCAGATGCTCTTTCCTCTCATTTGCATCTTCAGCAGAGAGTCTAAGAGACAAAGTGGTTGGAGCCCCATCATGATCAGCAGTAGCAGCATCTGCTCATTGGCTGGAGGACCACTGGTGCTTCAGCTCCCATCAGCTCCAACAGCTGTCCAAATCCTCACCACAGTTTTGCTTTTGCTTATTTTAGCCATAGTTGTTTTCTCTTGTTTGGAACCAAAGAGCTTAGCTGATAAACTACCTGTCATGTATTTACCACTATGTTAAATTCTAAATACTAACAAAAGAAAGAGAATATAAAACAATTAGCAGGCAGAGCCCCATTTCTCCAAGAATTTCCTATACAGCGGAAAAGACAAGACATGAATATAAGAAACAAATACATAATGCAATAGGCCATTTATATCAAGTTGACTGTTCTGGACAATAAAAGTTACAGGAATCCAGAGAAGAAAGGGGAAATCAGAAAAGGCCAGATCTTAAAAGATGGGAATAAATGTAATAGCTGAAGGGAAGAAAAATGACCAGTTAAATGTGGGCAAATAACCAAAACTTTGAATCCAGAACAAAGTGATCACAAGAGTAGTAAGAATTGATGTCCAAAAAGACACATGATCACTTGTTAACAAAACAGGACTACTTTACTGAAAGCACATGAGTAGAGAGAGAAAATAAGGACAAACAGCTGTTATGGGGGATGGAATGCTCACAGGATGATAGTAGAAAGGGAAGCCAGCAAAGGAGAAGCCAGAAAAATAAGTAGAAATGAGAGAGCAAAGAACCAAGGGCGTCTGATCTGGCCTTTAAGACAAAACTTTACCTTCTCTGCTTTCAGTTTCCTCATCTGTAGAATGGGGGTAATCATCGTACCACCTCATAGAGTGTCATGATGAGAAGATGAGTTATTGTATGTAAAACACTTTAAAATATTTGGGCTTGATTAACAAATGATACAGATCTGTTGTTTTAGGGAGCGTGTGATCTCCAGCTCAAGCCTCCAAGAAGTTCAGGCCAAGAACAGCCCCTGGTTAGTTATTGGTTCATTTTTGACCATCAAGAAATCAGTTTTGAAATAGAAGTGAGATTACATCAGTTTAAAAAGAGAATGAGTGTTGAAAAATGGATGATGTGAGCTTTTAATTCAAAAGTTCAGTGGTGAAATGAAAGTCAGAGGAAGTATTTTATAAAGAGGAGGCAGTTACCACCACATTTTGAAGGCACTGAAGAAGGACCAGTAAGGAGAAAGAGGCAAGGATGAGAACCAGGTGAGTCTGAGCCTAAGATTTTTCTCGGGAGTCACAAAAAGATTCAAGACACAGAGTAGTTTATTTCAGGGAAGGGACTCCTTCTTCTGAATCTGAAAGAAAAAATAAAAATATAGTAAAAGAGAAAATGATACACTGAAGTGGAGACTAAAGTAAATAATGAAATTCATGGTCAAGAGATACAACCTTAACAGGAAAGTAGGAGAGATGAAATGAACATAATGAGGTAAGGGAAAGCTATAAAATGCTAGAAAATGACACATCTTTGTGCACCTTATTGAGATTCTCTACTATTTCAATAAGGAAATTATAGGGAAACTATTTCCACAAATTAAAAGAATAAGATAAAAATTTATTTTAAGTGACCTGCTAGGATGAGTGTTTAAGACAAATATCCTAATTCATAAAGAGAAGAACCGTCACTGGAAGGGCTCAGAGTGGATAAGAGATATCATGAGTAGATTTTTGCACAGAGTAAAAGGAAAGAAAAGAGAACCTTCAATGCCCATACATTTCTTCGATACTGTGAATTTATATCCAGATTAGTAAATACAATTTTATATCAGGAATATCTAATAGGAACACTAGGGAGCCAGGGGCTTCTGCATGTGTGAATCACAGGAAAAGGAGCTACCATTCCCAGAAGAAGAATGAACTCTTTTTAGTCTCATAGCAATGCTTGTATGTCCCTAGATATCCATTACATTACTTTTAGCTGACCCACTGAAATCATGTAATGCAACTCTCTAGGACTGGCTATGGGAAAGGAGGCTACCAAGGGACACTGCAGCCAGGATTTTCCTACAGACCACTTTCTCTAGGATTCCCCAGCTTAACATTAAGTATTGTAAGCCTTGTATAGCCTATGGCTTCACTTCTTTGAATAATTTAATTCTCATTTTGGATGTTAGAAGAGAGATACAAAGATGGTTCTTAATCTTGTTTGGGTCACAGTACCCAGTGAACATTTGATAAGAGCATATGAATGTCTCCCAAGAAAACTGCATACAGAATATATGAACTTCATTGAGATCAAACATTCCCTAAACACTATCCAGGGATAGTGAAGAAACCCTTTCTATGCAATTAGGAACTTGGGAAACTAGAAATTCCCCCAGAAACATATTTTCTAAAATTGCTTATCTCAGAAAGGAGTTTAGCTGTTGTTCATATGTTCAAGTTCCAGCATACACACAGTTAATTTACACAATTCAGCCATCAAGTCATCTACAAAAATAGTAATTCAAATAATCATTTAAACAACTCAGGTGATGATTCTGCCAGTCATACCGTTAAGCCTAAGCTGGAGAGTAAGCACAACACATAACCTATGAACCTGTACCCCTCAGCTGGTTCCAAAATGTTTCTTACAACATGGAACTCTCACTTTGTTAAGTGTTATTCTAGTCTATACAACATGGCCCCTAAACCCTAGCCAACTTCTCTATCAGGCATTTAACAGGAAAATAAATGATGATTTTTGGGGATATTTCTTGTTTCTTGGCTTCTTGTTAACCATCTGCTCTCCCATCTCTTGTTAGTATCCTGATTTCCCTTTGGGTGGAATTTCCCCGTGATCAAGGTTCTCATAGGAGGACAATTCCTAAATCCTGTCTCTAATGGTATGTCCTACCACAAAAGCCAAGAGAGTCAAATTCTTTCTTTGTCTGCTTCTTGGTACAACTAAGCAGTGGGCACATAATCCAAGCTTGGCCAGCGAGAACTTTTCATTATAAGAAAAGGATGCATGGATGGAATGACTATTTGAAGTCCTACTTCATTGCAGTAGAGCACTGAACATGGACCATACTGTTCTTGCAGTCTAGCCTCCAAAGACTTCTTACTTTTTGTCCATTTTCCAAATCCAGTTATCCACTGATTCCCAGGGAAGGATAATAACTCAAAATCTTCTGATAAATAACCCCGTTTGCTTAAAAATGCCAGAGCAGTTTTTGTTGCCTACAACCAAAAAATACTGATATTCTAGAGAAAAATCTGGCCAAGAAAGACTTATGGAGAGGTGGAAAATCAGTGTCACTTGAAGTATACCGGAAGCAACCTAAATGTTCTACAATAGAGGAATATCTAAAAATTCAATTTCTAAAGGCTGTCTATGGATTATTATGCAACCAGGAAAATCATGTTACAGAAAAATATAAAATAACTGAAAAATATTTCTGCTATATTATTACCAAATAGTTTGGCTAGTATGACTCCATATTTATTCATTCTTGTCATTAGAAAAATGACTGAAAATGTTATATGTGGAGTGAGTTTGATTTTTTTCCTTTGTGCTTTTATTGATCTTTAAATTTTCTTGCAATTAACATATATTACCTTTGAGATTAGACTTTTAACAGTCTGGCAACATCACTGTAAATAAATAAGAAAAAGCCTTTGTAGTATCCTAGTACCTAATGCTTTTCTCTTTTGTATTTCCCCAGGCAAATCTTTACTTTTCCAATCCATTGAAAAAGGGTAAAATCCTGCTTTTTCAAAAATACAGCTCAAGCTATGAAAGGTTAAATTTATGAAGTGTCTCTTACAATTTATATTAGCTTGATGTGAGTATCTTTCATCAAACTATTGGTGTAAAATTTATTTTTTTCTTTTAGTTTTATGTTTCAGAAATTAAGACTTAGAAAAGGCTCAGATTAAGGATAGAAATTCCCCCAGTGTCATTTGACATGTATCTTAGTAACCACATGTCCACACATAGAACTCACAGAGAAAATGAATTAATCACAAAAATGACATTTGGCCATGGCTGGAGATAACTTTTGATGGGCCACATCTTCTGTAAACCTCTTATAATCTTACTAATTAATTTTTGTTATTATTGTTGATGGTGTTTTTGGTATGGGCAATCAACCCAGAGGAATATTCATCTGGAGTCCTGAACACTCCATTTTATCACTGGTTTTCAGTAGAAAACTTTCTGAATGTCATAATTACCATCTATTAATTATTTATGTCATAGAGTGGGAAATGTAGTTAATGCTTCCACCCATTATGAGAATTTTCACAAAATCCTTGTACAGTGAGTACATAATCCCTATTTTACAAATAAGGCGAGATAGGATCACGGAGGTCACATGACAAGTAAACCGGGGAGTGAGGTCTGCCTATCAGTCTTTCTGCTATAACTTACTATTTGCATAATCTAGCTCTTATAATTCATTTCAGCATCATGAAGTGGAAATTTGTGGAAGTGTGTGTAAAAGGTGGCACAGTTGGCTATTCAAGCTGGTGCCTAGAAGACAACATCTTAGGAATCTCCACCAAGGTCCACAGTTTGGTCTCTGCCATCCATGTGCCTGCAAATCAGTAAGGCAGCTCCTCCATATTAAAACTCATTACAAAGTAATGAATACTACTGAAACCATCAGAGTAACGTAACATAAAGAATCATCTAGTATACACCAGAATTATAGTATGGTCAGACATTTCAAGTCAGTTGGTATGATGAGTTGTTTAACATATGTAAGATGCATAATTAATAACATACCAATTATTTAGGAGGAAATAGTACTGTTTCTATCTCAAAAATATATTATAGGAAAACTGAGCATATAAATACTTTAGACTATTAAGAACTATAAAAGCACTACAACAAAATATAGATCAATATTTCTTCAGTATGATACCAAAGAGAGAAACTGTAAAGTTCAAAACATTTGTAATCCAAATGATAATATACAAAAGAAAATGACAAATTGACTAAAGTGTGGCAAATTGGTAGCAAAAGGGTTTCTATCTTTACATCATGAGAAAATTTATGAAATTATTAGGAAGCAACTGACAGGTAAGATGAAGCTGTAGAGTACTTTTCTTATGCAAACACACACACATGCACGTACGCACACATACATGCACACAGTCTTCCTGCTCCAAACACAAATCAACAATTGATAAAATATTTTTAAATGTGACAAAAAGATATAGCCTTAATTAAAAAAAAAAAAGTAAAACGTCACCATAGTGCAGAAATACACCAAAGTTCAGACCACAAACCAAAGCAGGAGGCAGGACTGAAGTCTGCTGGCCTCTGGGCCTGGAAACAGGAGGAAACAGTTGCGATGACATTCCTGTGGGAAATGAAAACTCAAAGTGACCCACACAGGCTAAAGGACCTGCATTAGGCTAGTGTCTGGTTACTGGAAACAGATTTGGGCTCTCCTGTGTGCAAAGAAAGACATTTAACAACAACAAAAAAACATAAATAAAGCTACTACCACCATGTAGGCTATCACATACATATAACTTTTTAATGAAGGGAAATAGGAGAAAGTAGAGCCTTTCTTAATCAGAAAGGGGACAGACTCCTCAAGCCTTGAATATAACCTGAGTTGGGGATGAAAGCTTCAATATTCGGTATGAAGGAAAAAGAAAAGAAAAAGTTCCTGATCAAGATGAGCCTGCACATTATTCTTTCATTGTCCATGAAGAAAATCCATAAAGACAGACAAGAAAACAAATCAGTAGGCTAAGGTATCCCAATAAAAAGAAAATAGAGCCATTTGAAAATGACCTTAAAATAAATGTTTTTGGTCCTTAGGGAGAAAAAATAAAGAAAGATGAAGGAGAATGTAAGTAATGAACTAATATGAAATCTGACCATTAACATAAATACAGTTATCAATTAAGAATAGAACATATGAGACAAATTCTAAATAGAAATCAGAGAGGGGATCACCAAAGTAGAATACAGTAATAATGAATTCATCAAGAAAACAGCATAGAGATAAATAGACAAAAAGTTTCGAAAAAGCACTTGAGATATCTGAATGAAAAATATTTTGAATATATTTTAATAAACATTACAGAAGAATAGAATAGAAGCATGACAAAGTAACAGTATTCAAAAACGTGGTGCTGAGAATGTTCCACATGTGTGTGAATATTCACAATGAAAATGCATACGAGAAAACCTAAAGGCTATCAAAGGAAAAAGAGCTTACTCACGGAAACGACTTACACTCAGAGCAGACATGTCACCAGCAAGAAAAGAATACAGAAGGAAACTAGTCACATATACTCAAAATGATGTGCTAGAAAGAACGTCAACCTAAAGTTCTTTATTTGTATAAACTTATTTTCAGTCAATGGAAGATAAATGCACATTTAAACATCTCATCTGAAAGGGTTTATCGCCCACAGAAATTTACTGAAAGAACTGTTGAGAATCCATCACAAGAATGTTTATTAAGGGGGAAGGTATAGCTCAGTGGTAGAGCTCATGCTCAGCATGAACGAATTCCAGGGTTCAATCCCCAGCACCTCCTCTAAAAATAAATAAATAAATAAACCTAATTACCTACTCCCCAATAAAGAATGTTTATTGTAGCATTGTTTATAGAAGTAAATATTAAAGAAAATTTAAGTGTCCATGAACAGAAATAGAGATTAACAAATTTTGTTACATTGAGTAAAATGACCCTGAACACTGTGATATCAGTGAAAATTATTGAGTTATAACTATAGAATCAACTGTAACTACAGAATCTCACAAACCACGAAGTAAAGAAAATCAGTCTCCAAAGATTATGTATGATATGATTTCATTTTTACAAAAAGCAAAGACAAATAAAAGTATACACTGTAAGGAAATCTGAGTACAACATCTCCGTAGATTTTCATTTTATTCTTTTATCTTTTACAGTTATCTTGCTCATACCAAATTACTCAATTTATGTGAATTACTGTTAATCAGTTTTCTCAAAATGTTGAACCGAATTACTGAATTGATGACACTCTTTTTAGCTCATGTTTTACTTAACATTTAATTATATAGTTATGTGAGTAAGAATTTGGTACAAGCACAACTGATGATTCTCAGTGAGGACAGAACTCCACTGGAGGGAGAGGAAGTGTTGGAAGTCTCCCAGACACCTTTGTGCAGCACACCGTGGCAACCACTGCTATGCTGTGGTTGGAGGAATAGGGAGCCCCAGTCATCTCATTCAATGGATCCTCAGTTAAGAAAAACTCAATTAAGAGATATTCTACTTGAACCTAAAATGTTAACAATGGTCATCCCAATAGCATCATTTTCATTTGATATATTTTCCTCCTGCAGAATTGTATTTTTAAATTCTCCTTCAATGATAACATATGAATTAAACAAATTAATTTTGTCCTAATGATGTTCAGACCATGTAAAACTTGTTCCTACTCTTCCAAAATTACTTATATACTTGCCAACAAATTAATTTAAAATGAGAAAAATACCAGTGACAGACAAATCTTGTTCTAAATGTAAGTTAGTCCTTTCTCAGAATCAAAAAATCCTGTCAAATTAGAGATTACCTGGAAAAGAGTAGGGCCTTGACTCAGAGTTCACCTAGGCTGCAATAGAGCCTGCTCTACCTCAAAGATTTTTATTGATCAAATTGCTCATTACTGCCAGATCCAGTCCTCTGCTACCTTTGTCCAATGATATATAACCATTGACAAATTCATACTCTCTAAATCTCTTTTTCTAGATTTTGATGGATTTGCCTTCCCTGTATGCAGTGCTTCTGCCAAAACTACCATCCATGGACTCAGAGAACATCTTTGCCTCATCCACTATCATCGTGTTACACACAGCACTGCTTCTGATCAAGGAACTCACTTTACTGTAAAAGAAGTGTGGCAATGGGCCGATGTTCATGGAATTTATTGGTCTTACCATGTTTCCCACCATTCTGAAACAGCTGACTTGACAGAATGCTGAGATGGTCCTTTAAAGACTCAGTTATAGCACCAGGTAAGCGGCAATACCGTGCAAAGCTGGGGTAAGCTTCTCCAGAAAGCTGCATATGCTCTGAATCAGCAACCAACATATGGTGCTGTTCCTCCCACAGCCAAAGTTCATGGGGTCAGGAACCAAGAGGTGGAAATGGGAGTGGCACCACTATTACCCCTAGAGACCCACAAGCAAAATGTTTTCTTCCTATTCTTGTAAGTTAATGCTATTCTGGCCTAGAGGTCTTAACTCCAGAGGGAGGAATACTTTCACCAGGAAACACAGCTATGATTCCACTGAACTAGAAGTTAAGACTGTCGCCTGGCTACGTGAGTTCCTCATGCTTTTGAATTAACAGGCAGACAAGGAAGGAAGTTACTGTGCTGGCTGACGTGATTGATCCTGACTACCCAGGAGAACTTGGATTACTACTTCACAGCGGAGGCAAGAAAGAGCATGTCTGGAATACAAGAGATCCTTAGGGTGTCTCTTAGTATATTGTGCTGCCTCCTTTGAGTCCTAGATCATTCCCTTAGAGCCAGTTCAACTCTAGAGTCAAATTTGGAATCACTACTGACCAATCGCCAAATGTTTTATGTTGAAATCCTCTGATCCAGAAATTAGAAATCTTACAGAACTACAAGTTTAATCACAAATAGCCAGAAGCAGCCTCCCTGTCACTGACCTGAAATGGACCAAATTTGCTTATGTCCTTTGTGCCCTTGTTGGTGAGCTGGTGGACCCACAACAGGCACTTCCTGGATTGTTACAGCAGTGGCTCAACCTTGACAGTATACTGACGTCACAGGGATGCTTTTAAAAAATACCCACATCTAAAGCCCAATGTTTGAGATTCCAATTTCATTGGCCTGGGGTGGGGCCTGAACACTAGCATGTTTTTAAGTTTCCCTGAGTGTTCTAACATATTACCTGAGTTGAGAACCATATCTAAGAGCATTCCTTCACATGACACAGGATGAGAATTGTGAGTTCTTACCAGCTCTGAACATCAGAGCAGACACAAAAAGCCTCACTGAGACTGAACAGACATACTATCTCTATCTGGATCCAAAAGTGTCAGGTGTGAGAACTGAGAACAGCTAAAGCCTTACATTCTCGTGACAGACGACACAATCTTGGGGCACTGAGTGACACTTGAGGCACAGACAGGGTAATCTCAGCCACAGGGACCTCTCTTCCCCTCTTTCCATCTTTTACTTTCTGACCATGTCCGCACTTCCTCCTTTCTCCTGTCTGCTTTTGACACTCTCCCAGCCTACCCTTGAGCTCTACCATTTTCAACCACTGCTTTAGACATTCCAGAAAAAAAAATCAGAAGATGCAGTGTGTTATCCTTATTCCAGAGCTTGCACACTGAGGCAGATGCCAGTGATTTAGATTTGCCTCACTGAGATATGTGCTAATTCAGAAAGGATCTGAACTGATGACCACTTTGGCCATGGTAGGATTTGCTAAACATGTGAGGAGTAAAAACACGATGATCAGTATTGTTCAGTCTGCAGAAGAGGACTATTTTCCAGTTTCAAAAGCATCCATTTATTAGCAATATTTTTATTTGCTGAATTATTTATAATCCAGCCTTTATTTATTATAATCAAAACAACAAAATAGTCTTCTAAAAATTTAGCTTTACACAAATTCAGATTGGCATTTCTTATCCACTGCTTCAACATTTGCCTCTTTCTTTCGGTCATTACAATTTACACTGCTCCCACTTTACACTGCTACAGGAGGTCATGACCAGATTGGAGAGATGGTGGGTGAAAATATTTCTGTGGTCAAATAGGTTTAGAGATTCTAGTTTAAACAAAAATTAGAGAGGCTTCTTTTATTGCAAAATTTCTCAAACATTTAAAATGTTAGTGTCTATCATCATTCTCCAAAGAGGAGACACTTCAATGGTTTTGTAAACTTCACTGACCACGTTTGGGAAAAACAAATTAAAGAGAAACTTGACAAACTGGTATTTCACAGAATACACTTAGGACATACTGCTTAGAGTTTTATCACCGGTGATGATAAAGATAATAATCATACGAATCTCAAAAGCTCTCCCCGGATCTCCAACCAGAGAATCCTGCATTGGAGTAGGGAGGTGCTTACCTCCTGTGAGCATCTGGCCCGTGACCTTAACTGCCCTCCCCTCTCTGGATCTGCAGTCACCTTCCAGGGCACAGTCCATATGGAGAGTCAGGAAGGCAGTAGAGACCTCAATGGTCCTGCAGTTTTCATTTTAGGAAACTGAACATTGCCCCAGGGCCCAAGGATTAGGAGAGGCAGAAGATTCTGGGCCATGAAGGGAATTAAAGGGTAAGAAAACATTCTTGTGAGCAGGCAGGGGTGAAGAGGAGAGAGGAAGAGAGGTATTTGATGCTTATGTACCATTTAAATGTATTTATTTAGTTTTGAATAAGTTTATACTTGTAAATAGTACTAGACTCAAAACATACATAGGAGTATACAGTGGAAAGTCTTTTCTCTTTCCCATTTCCTCTGGTTAACCTATTTCCTGTTCCCCTTGCAAGAGTCACTAAGATTACTAGTTTGTGTATCCTTCCACAGATACTCTGTATTTTAGCAAATCAATACAAGATAGGTAGATAAGAATAGAGAAAATTTTATAATTTAACTTTTAAATGTTATGACTAAGAAAATCTAGAAAATAATATGATTGTTTAATATGCAACAGAGGTGGCATTTCAAATTTGTAGGAGTAAATTGGATTATTTAACAAAGAGTATAAGGTACGCTGGACAGCAAACTGGAAAAATATACTGATACCAATCCCCTAAAAATTTAAACTGAAACTACAAAAAGTACTAGAAAATAATGAGTAGGTTTGTGTGTTCATGTATGTACATATATTTGCATAAATATACAATCTTAGCTAAGCAAGGCTTTAAGCTTTTCTAAGTAATGGAATAAAAGATTATTAAATTTGACTATGGAAAACTTTTTAAAAACAGTATTTATAGATTAAGTTCAATTAACAAATTTAAAAGACATATGGCAAATGAAAAATATTTTTTTAACTTAAAGCAAAAGAAAAGGCTAGTTCAATTCAATAAGAAAATACAAATTACCAACAGAAAAATAGCAAAAGGGCACATATAGGCAGTTCACATAAAAATAAATATAAACCGCTATACACGTGAAAACCTCACTTACAATTAGAGAAATTGGAATTTTAAAAGTGAAATAGCAGTATATTAAGGGCAACAATCAACAGAGTGAAAAGGCAACCCAAAGAATAGGCAAAAATATTTGCAAATCATATATCTGATAAGGGGGTAATATCTATAATATGTAATAAACACCCACAAACTCGTTGACAACAGCAAAAAAAATTAACCTCATTTAAAAATGGGCAAAGTGCCAGGGGCTGGGGTGGGTGGGGAAAATAGGGAGAGGTTGGTAAAAAGGTACAAACTCTCAGGTATAAGATGAATAAGGTCTGAGAATCTAACGTAAAACACAGTGACTATAAATGATAACACTGTATTGTATAATTGAAATTTGCTATAAGAGTAAAATTTAACTGTTATCATCAAAGAAAGGGGGTAAACATGTGAGGTGATACATGTGCTAATTAACTAGAAGGGAGGAATCCTTTCACAATGTATATGTGTATCAAATCATCATGATATACACTTTAAATATCTCATAATTTTATATGTCAATTATACCTTAATAAAGCTGAGGAAAAAAAAAGAGTAAAGGAAGCAGACCTTGGAGTAGAGAAGAAAAAAATGGACCAAGGTCCTGAATAAACATTTCACCAAAGAATATATAAAAATGGCCAACAAGTATGTGAAAATACACTCAATATCATTAACCATTAAGGAAATGTAAATCAAAAGCACAATGAGGTAACACCTATATCCATTAGAATGGTTACTGTCTGAAAAGAAGAATGAAAGAAGGAAGGAAAGAAGGGAGGAGGGAGGGAAAGAGAGAAGGAGGGAAGAAGGGAAGGAAGGAAGAAAGAAAAGAAGGAAGGAAGGATGGAAGGAGGGAAGGAAGGAAGGAGGGAAGGAAGCAAGAATTGACAAGAATGTAGACTTGTGTGTATCACATAAAGTTCCTGGTCCACAGAAAAAGAGCACCTGTATCTGTCTCTGTTGCTTCCTATTCCCTTTAAGAAGTAGATGCTTATTTACTGAGAAAGTAAAGGTGAAAGTATCCTTTCAAATATAGAATCTGACTATGAACAAGTTATCCAAGCAGCTTCATCTTAATCACTCAGTGGTCCTGGGCCTTCTTATCCTTCCTCAGCTCACTCCCATGAGGCACTGGGGCGTGATGTTACTCGATATGATGATACTTATGCCATCTGGTCACAGTAAAATGACTATAATGCATAATAGGCTAGGCCAATGTCCTCACTCACTCTTCACTTCCTGCCTCCCTCACCGCCTTCCTCACAAACAGAGGAAACAGTATGTTGTAAGGAGTAAGTTTAAAGGCACATGCTCTGTCAGAATTCCTGACTGACTATCATGCAAAATCATGGCATCTATGAAGATTATAAATGCCAAACAGAAACTTAGAATGAAAAGAACTCCTGGAGGTTCAGCCTATCTTTTTCCTTCTTTAATCTTACTGACTTCAACCACCCCAAGGAAAATGTAAAGGTGTTCTTCAAAGTGTTTCAGAGTGTATTAGTCAGGGTGGGCCACGCACCACCAATAGCATCCCCAATGGGGCAAAAACTGGTTCTTGGTGAGGGGGTGGGGAGCAAAACGATCTTACTCTTTTTATTGAAAAAGTATAGATACACATACATCACATACATAGAAATACACTATACCTGTGGTATTAAAATTTCATGATGGGGCAATTATTTTTAAAAGTCTAATAATTCTACTTTGAGAGGTAATAACAAAAATAATGTCAAGAAACACCAGAGAGACTAAACTGCTAAAATAAATAGCCCCTAAATCTCAGTGGCTTTATAAAACACATGTTTTTCTCACTGATAACACAGTCTAATGTTAGTAGGGGCTGTGGGTGGGGGGTGCTTTCCTCCACAGAGTCATACAGGAACCCAGGTTTCTTCTACCTGGTGGCTCCACCATTTCCTAGGACCTTTGAGAACATCCAGGATCCTCTGCATCTGGTTGCCAAATGAGCAAAGAAAGGGCAAGCAGAAGATAATACAGGATATTTTAGGAGTTAGGCTTGGCAGGAGGTGCACAATTTTCTCCTACTTTATGTTGCCACAGACTAGTCACATGGACTTTCCTCAATGCCAGGCAACTGAGTAATACAGTCTAGCCCTGTGCAAGAAAGGAGAGAACAGAAGTGTGGGAGAAGAAAAAGCTGATCTTTGCGTCCTAAGACAAGGATTTTGAATCTTTACTGGAATTTCATAGCCTTAGGCTGATGAAAACTGAATTATATTTAACTCCTTCTGCATGATAAAATATACCCTAGAAAAAATGGAGAGCAGTTTACTTTAATACTATTCTTCAGTTTTGGGTTCTCCTTCAATTATCTCCCAGCTTTGCTAGTGGTAAGCATTTTAACTGGTTGATAAACAGAAGAAAAAAATTAAAGGCTTGTTTCCCAACATAGTCAATATACTCACTGGGGGAGAGACTGTGGAGGGGAAGGCACTATTACTCTTTCATAAGGTGTAAACACCTTTGAAGGGCACCTTGACAATGTCTGTCACAGTTTTGAATGCACATACCCAAAGACATAGCAATTCCACTTCTGAAAACTGATCCTAGAGATACTTTAACTCAAATAAAAGTAGCCCACCCTTGCATACTGCTTTCCCTGTGTCAGAGGGACAGCATGTGTAGTCACTTCCCCACTAATAACTGGCAGAGTTGGGGATTTGAACCCAAGCAGTTCACCTCCAAAGTCTCTACCCTTAACTGCTCTCTCTCTCATCACACGGACATGTCAAAGCAAAAGACTGAAAAACAACTCAAATGTCCATCAATATGGGATTGGTTAAGTATGATAAGATCCAAACAACCAACAGACCACTACAAAGCTATTAAAAATAATGATGCAGTTTTATAGATATTGATGTGGAATAATTTCCAGGATATAACGTTTAGCAAAAAGATTAGAGTGCAAAACAATGTGTATGGTAGGCTGTCGTTGGGCAAAGAAATTTGAAATGAATCTCTTGGGGAAAAAAGTCACAAGGAAAGGGTAATATTGATAGCCTCATAAGAGAGGAACTGAGCATTTGCCAGGAAACTCTCTGAACACCATTTTGTACCATTGAAATTTTGAAATAAGTGCTAGTAATTCCCACTGAAACGACAATAATTATTTCCATTTATGTACAAAAATAAACAAAGCTGATTAATATTAGGACAATTATCTATGCATTGGTTTAATATTTTCTACCACTGTGAAGCCTAGACCCTAAAATATCCTGTATTATCTTCTACTTACTATTTCTTTGCTCACTTGGCAGCCAGATGCAGAGGAACCTGGATGCTCTCAAAGGTCCTAGGGAATGGTGGAGCCACCAGGTGGAATAAAAATGGTTTATATGAAATCTTTGCCAGCATATAAACTTCCTTTGCCTAATCCAGCTAGAAGCAACAGAGTTGCTTAACTGACGTTCATTATCTTCTCTTTCCTCTTATTACCTGTGAAGTAGCAATTCACAGTTTTGTTAAACTGGGGTGGGTCGGGGGGATTTGCCTGCTTCAGTACATTACACAGGCCTGACCTACTGCTTCAGCACATTTTTCATCCCCTCGGCCATTTTCATTATCCTTGGTACCTGTTAGCTCAGGCCGAAATCCTAGCTGGGTCCTCCCAAAACTTTTAATTCCAGCTCCCGGGATTTCCCAAGGCCTGATTCATGTTCTACCTAACTCAGTAACTTCTTCCTGTGAGTTTTCTATCAGCATGGGTGAAGGCTTTCCCTAGAGTTAATAGGATATGAATCAGAGCTGGGTAAATCCCCTTGGATTAGAGTAAACTTTTTACTTACACACTTTTTAGCACATTAGTTTTTAAACCCCACAAAAGGTGAAATCTTTGCCAGCATTTTCAGGAATGGAGCTCACTATTCATAAGGTGAGGACAGAGCAAATTAGAAGGTCAGTATGAGGGACAGATGAATTAAGAAGCCTCAGAGGGTTGGCCACCTGCTAAGACCTTTAAACCTCACTTCTCATTCAGCAGGGATCCCAAAATCTGAACTTTCTGAACATGTTGCAAAATTCCTCTCATCAATCCCACCTATCTGAATGTGTAAGAATCATCTATATTGGATAGGGTACATTCCATTCCCATTTTTTCCATTTAAGGAATGTTATACTGCCTTTCCTCTTTGGGTGAGAACTGCCAGCATTTTATGCCTTTAGACAGGCTTTAAGAATGTCCCAGCCATGCTTATTATACTTTTACGTACATTTATGGAGATTTTCTTAAAATGTAGTTTCTGATTCAGAGATCCTGGGTGGGGCCTGAGATTCTGCATTTCTATCCAGTACTGCCAATGCTGCGGATCCACAGGCTGTACTTTGAGTAGGAAGGCCCCACAGTGACCTTAATGTTAAACAAGAAGCCACAGCAACCAGTACCATTCTAAGTATGTGCAAACATGTGCGTGGACCTGGGGAACAAAAGAGTAGGATACATAGCCATATATACATTATGAAAGTTCTATAGAACAGCATATGCAAAAGCAGAACAGCATTTTGGTTAGAAGCCAGAGGTCTTGACTCCGACAAACTTTATTTAAAGTTACCAGTGCCACCACGCACAATCTACATAGCCTAGGAAAAGCAACATAACCATGCTGCGCTCCTGTTCTTTCAGTAGTTAAGGTTCAGCCTGCTATTGTTCTCCTTATGATACTGCCATTTTTGTAAATCAGAAATGGTCAAAGGTGGGCAATTTTTTGTGGTTTAATCTAATACCATCACGTCCTAGAGCAGCTGTGAAGATTCAAATGGATCGCATATGTGATGATCATAACACTATTCTAGGCACAGTGACAACATAAGTTCTAGTATGTACTACTTTATTCTGAATCATACTTGTGTGCATATGTGCACTTTAAAGGATAAGGATGGGAAGCAAGTAGGTGTTTTTGTCTTTTGTCCTTTATCAAATGGGGGCTTCTCGGATTTTTTTTCTTTACTTTTTTCTTTCTGTCAATATAATATTGTACTTAAAATCACTGCCTCTGGAGTCAGAGTGCTTGAATTCCAATCCACCAGGCACTAGCTGTGTGGCTTTTGGAGAGTTACTTTGTTTCCCTACGCCTCAGTTTTCTCATCTGTAAAATGGGGGAAATAATAGTATCTACTGCATAGGATTGTTGTGACACAAATGAGATAATATTTATAAAGTAATTACAGCAGGGTTTGGCACATAATAAAAGATAGACAGACAGATAGAGAGATAGAGAGATAGATACTCTACCTCTAACTGACTACTCTTCTCAAAATTACCTGTTGGTAACTGGTTAATTCCAATAAAACAGATATTTCTAATCAATAAAACAGCTGGCTAGAAACTAATATAAACAAGCCAGTAAATATTTAATGTCTTTTCCCTTTTCTCTGGTCCATTTGAACACTGGTGTAGAAAAAAAAACTATAGAAACATAGACTCTGAAATCTGAAAGATATCAATCTATTAAATTCCTTTATTTTACAGTTAAGAAATTTGATATATAGAAAAATGGGGTCTCTTTAAATATATACCCAAGTGTCTCAGGGATGGGAGATGTCCATAAAATCATCCTAAAGCTTCTTATCTCTCCTTAGTTATCACTGTCAACTTCCTTTCCCAGCAAATCTCTGTCCAGGTGCTATGAAGTGACAGAATCTATTGGTCTCAATTTTACTTTTTTCTCTACTTTTACTAATCGTCTACTGTGGAAACAACAGAACAACCAGTTACAGCCTTTGAAATAAATCTCCTGCAGTTGTATTTCAGTTGGCCATACACTTCATACTCATGGACTCAAAAGTGGTTGCAAGGTCCTGTAGGACTGCTCCAGGATCTCAGGACTGATACAATTTAAGAAACCCACTACTAACTTGCTGTCAGCAAGTGCTCCAAAGAAACAGTCTGGACTAGAGCCAATGTTGTAATCACAAGAGAGAGTCTCAGTTATTCATTCAGTACAAGCACAGTTTAAGACATTGGTCAGAACTATTACCTCTTCTTAAACATTTTGTCATGGACAATGTGGCTCAGGGAAAAGTAACAGAAGGCAAAATTGATTGGACACAAGAGTTCAAGCTGAGGAGGGTAGTTGTATTGGCTCCCTTGGACATCTTGAGTTTGACTGAGTTATAGATGGTAGCCATGAGACTTAAAAAGTTAAAATTGGAGCTGACAATTCTCCAGATAGAACATGCCTCAGAATATTATATCAAAACATATGGCAGTCTTACTTATCTTAGAGCTAGAGGGTTTATCATACTTGTGCTCTATTTTGGAAGAATACCACTATGTTATTCAAGGTAGACCAGATTCTAGAACAGAGATCAGTTACTTAAGAAGAAAAGAATTTAATTATTTCTCATGTAACAGAGTATAATAAGTCTAGCTGCCAGAGAGCTAGGAGATACAGTCTCTACCTGGACAATCACTTTCCAGTCCCAATTTCATTAATGTCAAGAAGAAAAGAACAGGTTTTGGAAAACATTTGTAAGTCTCCCCTACATTCACAAATAGGATTTGATGAAATGGTACCTAAGTGAATCATAGTGAGAAATTAAAAATCATCCAAAAGTTCGGTATCTTTTAGGATCAATGGCTTCTAAGTTTTTTGTAAACTAGCTTATGTCGGATTCCAGTATAATGAATGACCTTGCATTCAGTAAAACTAATTTCTCCAATCCTACTATTCTACCACTATCAACCATGGATTTTTTTTAAAGAATAATTCAAATCCACATTGTTTTTCATTTTTTCTTTCATGTTATAATACTTATTCATACTAGTCTCTCCAGTGCTTCATTATGCATATATATTGATGTCCTGTGCACACTTCTAAAAGGCTGCAAACTTCTTAAAGATACCTTAATATCAGTAGTATTAAGGAAAATGAAAAACTTGGAAAGTATGTAATAAAAACTATTGATTTGAAGCAAATGCATCTGAGCCAAAATCTATTAATGAGCAAAATTTGAAATATCTGCTAACATTCCCATAGATAACCTGCTTAATAATTTACTGATAATAATATACAATTCCATACTACTAAATAGGAGTGAAAATAAAAGAAAAATCAACACCTGCTGCATCACAAAGCAAAAGTTGGTCTAGGTAAGTAGTAAAAGCAACAACAGAAATGGTAGCAGAAGCAAAGAACAGAAGAAAGTAAATGTAGCATTGAAACAGTAAAAAGCAAATGGGAAAGGAAAATGGTTCAAGCCAATGTGAATTTTGTACAATACAAAATTAATGTTGGCAAAATCAAATTTAAAATAAACAGAAGTGCAAGAAAACAAAGCACATTTCAAGAAAGGAATAGCAGATTTTGGACGGGGTCAATTTTACATGCATAACTACTCCTTTGCCATCCACTGGTGTTTTGGCAGCAGACAGTCATTGGAATCCTACGGGAGGAGGAGGAGACAGGGAAAAGGATGACTGTAATGAAGAGACTCTAAATGAAGGGAGATAAGGTGGATGAGGCGAAAGGGTAGAGGTAAGGAATAAAGCCACATACATTAGAGCAGTTGGAAGCCAGAGCAAAAGCCAAACCGACAGATCAGCTTCAAGCATGGCTGTCCCATCATCTCTACAGAAAACTGAAGCAGCGCTTGCCAGCAGTCAACCTCTGAACCAATGTGAAATGAAATAAAGCAAAGCAAGAGAAATATGGGAACAAAACAAACAATAATGGCTCAATAATCAATGTTGGAATGAAAAACAAACAGAATTGGGAAAAGAAACTTTTATAATCAAACAGAGCAAGATAATAAAGCAGTAATAAGATCAAATCTCTATTCCAAATATGGCAAGGTAACCAAGCAAAGTTGCAACGACCAAGGCAACATAAAACCAAGTTAATGCTTTTGGAAAATTAATATTAAGATGGATGAATCAAGAAAAAAATTATTCAGATATCTTTAAACAAAAAATATTTCTACTTCTTCCAGCCAGGCTGCCTGGAGACACAGAAAAATATCTGAATTATAGTATTAGTTCTGCTGTTGACAATTTGTGGCCAATGGTAAGTAATTTAACCTTCCATACACACACATACACACACACACACACACACACACACACACACACACACACACACACACATATAAAATACTGAATACGTTGAAAAAATTATGAAAGAAAAATTGCATTTACACAAGGTAAAATGGGAAGTTGCACTAAGATTCAAAGACTCTTCAAAGTGAAAAAGTGATTTTCTTTTATCTCTTTGGCACATCTTTAGCAAGGAGCTGAATTGGAAAGCAATAATTCTGTTATTGTAATCAACTACAGACTATTGCTGACAAATTTTCTTTGCAAGTTCTGAACAGTGTACTTTATTCAATTACATTCTATTAACATCACTCACTACCTCCATTCACTTTCATAGTGGCATTTAAAACTTACCATGTGCCAGGATCTGTGCTAGCCCCAAGCAACACTTATTACACACTCATTATTACTGCACAGTCAGTATTACTATTTTTCACTTAAATTATTATTATTCCCATTTTTAAAATGAGAACATGAGCTAAGAAAATTTAAGTAAGTTTACCAAAATTACACAGGTAGTAACTGGCAGAGCTGGAATTAGAAAGCAAGTTTGAGGGGAGGGGTATAGCTCAAGTGGTAGAGTGCATGTTTAGCATGCATGAGGTCCTGGGTTCAACCCCCAGTACCTCCTCTAAGAGTAAATACATAAGTAGACCTAATTACCTCCCCTCACCAAAAGAATAAATACATTTTAAAAAGAAAGCAAGTTTGTGTAACTCCAAACATGTTTTCTTTATAACGACACTATGTGGGTCCCTCTGGGGCCTTCAGCTGAGTACTGATTGGCAAATGCATGCAAGGATAACACCAGGTGCCAGGAAAAGAATCACCCTAAAGGAGCAGTGGGAATAATCCCTAGGGTTCACACTCGGCCAGGAATACTATCTGACCAAAATGGAAAAGCTCATAATTCATAGCTCATCAACTAGAGTACTCAGAAAGTTGCAGTCATTGTCCCAGGGTAAAAATAGCCCTAGATGGCTCTGATCCTGCCTAACAAAGCTTAAATTCAGGACTCAAAAGAATAAAACTTTCTTATTAACTATGTTGCAGATCAAAGAATAAACATTAATTTAAAAAATCCAACTTTTAACAAAATTCGCAATATCATCATCCAGTCATAAATTACTAGAAATACAAAAAAGAAGAAAAATTCCACCAATAATGGGTAGAAAAATATCAATCAACAGAAACAGATCCAGACATGACAGAGATAAAATCATTACTAGAAAGGACATGAAATAGTTAATATGACTGTATTCTATATGTTTAATAAGATAGAGAAAAAATGAGCTTGCTAAATAGAATCATAAAAGATAAAAACAATTCCAAATCAGATTTTTAGAAACAAAAAATATGCAACAGCTAAAGTTAAGAATACTTTTGATGGAAAAAACTACTTTTGATGGCATTAACAGCATATGAGACTAAGCAGGAGAAAAAAATATTAACTTGAGGATATAACAACAGAAATAATTCAAAATGAAACAGATAGAAAACATTGAAAAAATGCATAAGGAATCATTCAACTGCAGGACAACTTCAAGTGGCTCAACAGACATGTAATTGGTGTTCCCAAAGGAGCAAACAAAAATATTTGAAGAAATAATGGTCATTTTCCAAATTTGATGAAAACTATGAACCCACAGATTCAAGTTCAACAAAACCCAAGCCCAAGAAACATGATGAAAACTACATTAAAGTGCATATCATAACCAAGTAACTTAGAAGCAGTGATGAAGAGGCTGTTTGAGGTCTTTCTTTTTTCTTAATACAAGCATTTATCACTATAAACTTCCTTCTTTGATTACTTTTGCTGCATCCCATAAGTTTTGGTATGTTGTGTTTCCATATGCCTTTGTCTCAAGATTTTAAAAAATTTCATCTTTGACCCATTGATTGCACAGGAACAGGTTGTTTAATCTGCATATTTATAAATTTTCTAGTTTTCTTATTGTAACTGATTTCTGGTTTCATACCACTATGGCAGGAAAAGATGCTGAAAATTATTGCCTTGTTACACCTGAGAGACTTTGTTTTGTGGCCTAACATACAATCTATTCTGGAGAATGTTCTATATGCACCTGAGGAGAATGTGTATTCCACTGCTGTCGGATGGAATGTTCTGTAAATGTCTGTTAGTCCATCTGGTCTGATCTAAGTCCAGTGTTTCCTTATTGATTTTCTGTCTAAATGACCTGTCCATTACTGAAAGTGAGTATTAAAATCCCTTACTGTCTATTGTCTTGCTGTCTCTTTCTCCCTTCAAGTCTATTAGTATTTGCTTTTTATGTTTAGGTACTCCTACGTTGGATACATAAATATTTACAAGTGTTACATCCGCTTGGTAATTGACCCTCTTATTATACAGTGACCTTCTTTGCCTCTTATTACAGTCTTTGTCTTAAGGTCTGTTTTGCCTGATACAAATATAGCTATCCAAGCTTTCCTTGGGGGATCTAAGGTACAGCGACTATCAACTATAGTGATTATAGTTAATAGTATTGTATTATATACTCAAAAGCTTCCAAAAGAGTAGAGCTTAAATGTACTTACTACAAAAAAGAAATAATTTGAAGTGATGCAGGTGTTAACGAATACTATTGTGGTAATGGTTTTGCAATATACATAAGTGTATCAAATCAACACTTTGTACACTTTGAACTTACACAATGTTATATGACAATTATATCTCCATAAAACGGGAAAAAAGAACCCATGATGAAGAAAAAAAAAATCTTGAAATCTTTCTATGTTCATCCTTATGTTACAAAGATAACAGCAGATTTATTTTTAGAAATAATGCAATCCATTAGAGCAAATATTTAAAATAATGAAAGAAAAAATATTCAGCACAGTATCTTCGAAAATTAAAAGCAAAAAAAAAAAAAAAAAAAGAAAAGCCAGGGGAGGGGGAGAGCAGGTCAGACATACAAATACTGAAAGAATTCCTTACCAGAAGACTTGAACTACAAAAATGCTAGAGAAAGTCCCTCAAGCAGAAGGAAAATTATTACTAGAGGGAAATAGGGATCTACATAAAGTCAGAGGAATAAATAACTACATGGATAAATATATAAGATAAATTTTTCTTATTTTAAAAATTGCTTTAAAAGAAAACTGACTGTTCAAACAAAATAATAACACAATGCAGGGTCTTAAAATATGTAGAAATAAAGTATCTGACAGCAATTGGACAGAAGCCAAGAGAGGGAAATAGAAATATTTTGTTATGACATATTTATACTATACATGAAATAGTATGTTACCTGAAGGTGTACTGCAATAATCTAAAGATACATACTATAAACTCTAAAGTAGCCACAGACACACAAAAAGAACCATAGCTAATGAGCAAATACAGTGATAAAATGGAATCCTAAAAAATATTGAATTAATTCAAAAGAAGATAGAGAAAATGAAAAAGGAAACAAGAAAATGTGGTATAGTGGGAAAAACAAATAGCAGAATGATATTCAAACTCAACCTTATCAATAATGATATTAAATATAAATGGTCTAAATAAGTACTCAGATTGAAAGGCAAAGACTGTCAGAGTGTATAAAAAGAACAAGGCCTATAAGAAACCAACTTTAAATATAAGACATAAATAGGTTCAAAAGAAAAATGTAGATAAAGATATATGATGCTCTCATTAATCAAAAGCTGGGATGGTTCTATTATTATTAGAAAAAGTACATTTCAGAGCAAAAAATATCAGGAATAAATTTTAATATAAAATTATGATAATTAAAGTGGTTTTATACTGGAAGATATGTCTACGTAATCAATGGAAGAAAATGAATTTTTCAAAATTCAGATAACCATCTGTTTAGAAAAAGGTAGATGCCTATCTTATACCTTATTCCAGAGTAAATTCCAGAAAGATCAAAGATTTAAATGTAAAAATTGAAACCATGATAGTACTACTGTGAACAAAAATTGTTTCCTTGTTTTAAGCCCAGAGTAGGTAAAGGTTTTCTAGCTATGACACAAAAGAAGACATGAGAAAAAGTACTGATTAATTCAATTGAATTTTTAAAAATAAATCTCTACAGCGGAAACCACTATAAGCAGAGTCAAAGACAAATCACAAACCTAAAGATAATATTGGCAATTTTTATGACAAAGGGATAATTTCCCTAATTCATAAATAATTATTTCAATTTAATACGAAAACTACTAACAAACTTTTAGAAAACCAGACAAAGCATTTAGGCACACAACTCACATGAGAGGAAATACAAATGACCCTTATGCATATATAAATTAAAGCTGTTTATAATAAACTCTGAAGCAACCACAAAGAAAAATAATTTTTCACCCATAAACTTGCAGAATCAGTAATTCTGATAACATCTTTTGTTGACTGGGAACCCACATTCTCATATGTTACTGGTGTGAGACTCTGTTATTGGTACCTCTATAGACAGATAATAAATGATATAGATAGATAGATAGATAGTTAGATAAATAATGTCTACCTGAATTGCAAATGAATATACCTTTTGAATCTGCAATTTTACTTGTAGGTATTTATCTTACAGATAATTCACACATGGGCAAAATATGCTAAGTGATGACACACAAAGTTATTCATT
The DNA here is from genome assembly GCF_048773025.1 of Camelus bactrianus. NCBI lineage: Eukaryota > Metazoa > Chordata > Mammalia > Artiodactyla > Camelidae > Camelus > Camelus bactrianus. The sequence goes on from NC_133541.1 coordinate 77,850,979, forward strand.
GAAGCATTGTTTCAAATAGCAGATTGAAAATAATTTCATAAAAATAAGAAACTTTAAATAAATCTTGGTATTTACATACAAATAGAATACTATGAAACAACAAAAATTCTAGAAAACTCTTATGCAATAATATGGAACAGTGTCTAAGGCATATTATTATTTGAAGTAAAGAAGGCTCATAATATGTATATGTATAACAATGTTACCATTTGCATGAAAACAGATGTAAACAGATATGTATAACATTCTGCTGATATGCATCAACATATGTACATATGTATATAATATCTCTGGAAGAATACATAAAGAATAGTATTTACATAAAGTTTTTTAAAACTATATTGTTTTTGAACACATAATATTTGTTTAAAAAATTACCAAGCCACGCATGAGAGTGATAAACACCAAATTCTGAGTAATGATTATTTTGGGGAACGAACAGTAATAACGGGATTATGGAAGATACAGAGGCTTCAACTGTATATGTAATTCTTTTGCAGGTTTTTATTTTCATATAATTTGAAACAGAAAATAGTTACAAGACTAGAGCAAAGAACTAGCAGATACCCTTTTCCTCACTTAACCTATTTCTTCATCTCTATCCTCTTACTATTCTCTCTCTCTCTCCCCCTATACACACACATACACACACACTTTTTTTCTGAAGTATTTGAGAGTAGGTTGCACAAATAGTGCTCCTGTACCTAAATAATAACCATGGTACAAAGGTCAAAATGAGAAAATTTAACATTGATATGATAAGATTAGCTAGTCCACAGTGCATTGCATCTGTAATGTATTTCTTTTCAAAAAAAATTTAAAGCAAATATGGCAAAATGCTAAAACTGTTAGAGTTGGCTAGCCAGGATATGGATGTTTTGTTATTCTCTACAATTTCTGTATCTTTAAAATAATTCTTATTGCCTAAAATATAGAACATAAAGATGATTTGAATATTCTAATGATTTCATCTAGTACTTTTTTCCAATACTCCAAAAAATATGTATTTTCTATTTATCATGGAGACTGAAAAGAAGTAGAAGTTTCTGGCCTCCAGGATCTAGACCCTAGTTTCTACTTACAGAGTGCTGCTTTTCTACAACTTGTGAGATAGATACGCATATTACAAACTGAATTTCCCTCCCCACACTAAAAAAATTTCAGATGTTGAATCACAAATCCTCAGTGTGATGGTCTTGGGAGGTAATTAGGTTTTATGTGTTGATCCCTCATGATGGGATTAGTGTCACTACAAGAAAAGACACCAAAGAGATGATCTCTCTTTCTGCCATATGAGGATGCTACTGTTTACAGGCCAGGAAAAAGAGCTCTTACCAGAAACTACCCAGCCAGCATCTTGATCATGAACTCCCTAGCCTTTAGAACTGGGAGAAGTAAGTCTATTGTTGAAGCCACCCAGTTTATGGTATCGTGTTATTACATCCTGAGTAGAGGAAAACAGATACTCAGCCTTGCTCTGCAACTGAAAAATAATAACTTATGCAGATTGTCGCTCCAAGCCCTTTGCAGAAGAAGATAAATGCTCACTCCTGCTCATTACAGAACCGCTCAGGAACACTGCTTCTCCTGTGCAGGGGACGGCAACTACTCCCACTGAGACATCTCATGGTGCACAGTCTATCTAAGATGAATGGAGACTCGTGTGCTCAGTGCTTCTGCATTTTAACCCATAAAACGCACAGCTTGGCCTCTCTCCAAATATTCAAGGGCTTTTAGATATATTAATTCCTCCTTAAATCATCCCAGTGAGACATAAAGAGGAAACAGAATGTGTAAGCAAACTGCCCCAAGTCAAAGTCAGGACCATATGCCTTCATCTCTTGATTCTTAAACTGACTACTCAATGACCCATTATACTGTTTAAATTATTATATCTCATGGGTTTTTTTAGTCATTTAATTATAAAACAAAATACCATCTGGCATTATCTGAATGCTTGGATTTACTTCAGTGCAACTAACAGCTTAATAAATATTAAATAGAATTTAGTTACATTAAGACATAATGAGGCAATATGCTAGGCCCTAAGTTGAATGCAGATATAAGCATCATCTTCATGAATGCATGAATTCAAATGCATATGTCAGAAATTACCAAGATTATTAAAAAATTATTGTCCTCTAGAAAAAATCTCTTAAAGAAAAGTCACCAATAAAAAAGTTCTGACTTTACACAAGTAAATGGGAAAAGTAACTCAATTCATTTTATCAGAGAAGTTTGGAGGTTTTGAGGAAAAGCAAGTATTCTTCATTAAATTAAATAACAATGAAGCTGTATACTGGCACATGCTTCTAATAAGAGTAACACCTACACTACAATTCTGTAATTCTCTTCTTTCAAATAGATATTCTCTGAGATAGCGAGTCATGGAGGTTCTTTCCTAGTTTTGTAAAAATAGCAAAGTATGATGTACTCATTGTGTATCTTTGTTTGTAGGCTCCATCTCTTCTTTTCAAATGCATTTCTGGAACAAATGTTTTCTAAAAGAGATGTGAAACTTTAAAACTGTTAGGAGTACATGAGAAAGGACTTGGGAACTTGGGAGTATAATCAATCGATATTCTTAGATACTTAATATGAATTAGAAGTTTACAGTACAAATTTTGATGAAGAAGGGTAAGAAGTAAGAACAAAAGGGAGGAAAAACCCCTTGACTGAAAGACTATGGTCATGGAAAAGTACTGGTTTGGGGCCACAGGACCATTACACACTGTTAATGATCTTCTTTTCAGTAAAAGAATTGAAAGCACTATAGAAAGTCAACAGCCAAACTACTATAAGGCTATGTGTAATATTCTCTACAACAGAGGTCTGTAAACTTCCTGTGGAAGACTAGATACCAAGCATTTTAAGCTTTGCAGGACAGATGGTTTCTGTCTCAACTATTCAACTCTGTCTTTGCAGAGCAAAAGCAGCCAGAGACAATGCTATAAACAAACGAGCATAGCTGTGTTCCAATACACTTTCTTTCCAAAAGCAAACAGGTGGACAGGATTTGGCCCACAGGCTGTAGTTTGCTAACCACCTGCTCTAAACTCCCAGCATCTTTTCTAGGTGATAGTCCCACCTGAGGACACGCCCCAGGTCAAATTCTCAGATGCCAAATTTCTTTGCTGTCTATTTATCATCCTCAACTTTTCAGTCTCTTCCTTCTTTTATTTTTCTTCCTCCTTCCACCTCTGGCACTGCTCTGGGATTCTAGAATCCAAAGGCAACCTTTTCTCAGAAACCCTGACCAGCTCTATGGGAAGAAAGTAGACCTTAATGAGGCATGATCATAAAATGGTTGTTCGGAGTTAATTATATTTAAGAGAGGAAATACTTAGGGTGATCACTCAACCCAGATATCATTACTGATAGTAGTGAGGTTCACCATAAAGCATATAATTGGATGGCCTCTTAACAGATAAGAAATAAGCTAATGGCTACCATCTGCCTCACATATCACCTAACTCACATAATGGTCGCTTTTCTTAAGATCCTTTTATACATAAACAATGAGGTCTCAACTATGAAGAAAACTACACAATAGAGTCAAGTAGGTGTGGAGCTTTCTGGCAAACCCTGGCTGGCGATATTACTAGGGAGACATATCATTTGGGGAAAAAAAAAGAAGATTGCAAAATTTCTTATAACTCATCTTTCACTGTTAAGAGCAGGAAAACTTTTTTTCTAAAATATAGCATTTAATTATATATCAAGAGCTGCCATTTCCTGTGCCAAAGTTATAGAACTAGTATGACACCAAAGGTAGACACAAAAGGTGAGGAAAAGAATGATAAATGATGGTTTCAAGTGATGGCATACTGGTGATGACTGTAGGTGACTGTATCAGTCAGGGGGCCCACAGGAAACAAGTGGCACATTCCAACTGGGTAATTGTAGGGGAGTTTACAAAGGAACTATAGGGAAATTGTTATAAGTCATATAATTTATTGTTTAAGTTGCATCACTTTTCAGGTTACGAGGAAGCTCTATTAATAAATTATGCCAGGGTATAAACTGGGTCTGGCCCAGCCAAATTGTAACATCTGGAATAAAGCAGTACCTCCAGGCTAAAAAGAATAAGGAACTGTTATCACCCCTAGACCAAAAGGGACAAAGTGTGGGAATGGTTACCAGAACCTGGAAGGCAGCAAGATGAGAAGGTCAACCAACGAGACCTGGAGCCTCCAGGAAAGGAAAGCATCCAATCTATGATGAGCTAACAGGAAGAAAGTAGTTGAATTAAAATTCCAACTTCACCATCTTCCTCCCCTCTGATCTCTTGCCAATATCTCCCAGAAGCTGGAAGTCAAGGGAGCCTGCTCATACAGTCCCATGAGTCAGCCTCCCTGGAGGTACAAAGCAGGACAGGGAAGGGCAAAGAATATATCTGGACGAGAAAATAGATGATATCCAGCATATTCTATGAAATGCTCAATTCCTACCTTCTTGAACAATCTTCTCCCTGTTCATTTCCTACTAGATTGTAGAAAACAGTAAAGAAAGCAAGATCTTTTGCCTCCAATTGGCTGAGAGTTAGACTGTTTCTTTACAGAGGAATGAGCACTAGGTTTTCATGCACATATTTAGCCTTCTTCACTCCCTAACTAAAAAAATATCTGGTAACATTTTTCAGATATAGGCTGATTATGCAGGTATTACTAGCCTGGGAATAAAATAAGATAAAGGGGATGTTTTTTGCATTTGTCATAGGAAATTTCCCTACTCCATTTTCCAGTCTACAAATGCCTCCAAAGGACATACTTAGAGGAAGTATGGAACTCGGTGAAACCAATCAATGGTTCAGATCAACAAGCTTGCTTATATAATGTAAAATTAATGAACAAAATTGATATGTGCTGCAGTCATCACAAACCATACAATGACTATTCCATATTACATAAATGCTACACTATACCTATGAACAATGAACGTATAATACCAAGAAAGAAAGAATGTTTACCTCTGCAAAGTGTGGCCCTTACTTTCTGCATGAGTACATGAAAACCAAAAGAAGAAATAATTACATAACCAGCATCCTGGAGGATCTAGAGTAATTCAATTTACTTCCAGGCCCAAAAGAATACCCATCTGCTGGGAAAGTCCATAGTTACACTTCCTAAAATATTTCCAAGTTAAGTTTGGTGTCATCTACTTTTCTTACTCTATAGAGGGAGATCTCTCCCATTTCATCAATAACCTATCTGATACCCCTTCCATTTTTTAAAGTCCAATGATACTATGACTTATTAACATAAAAAAGCATCCTTTTTTCCTGACAACTTGGATCTACTTCTTCAAACACAAATGGAGTTACCTATGAGGGCTAGCTACTTTAAATAGTCTGAATAGTTAAACGAAGAAAAGGAAAAAGTAAATTTAAAAGGAAGGAGAGAAAGTATAAAGGAATGAAAAAGAAAGGGAACTATTATTAAAAAAAATTTAAAATATTAAGTAAATAAATGAAGAAGAGGTCTTTCTAGTGAGGGTAGGAGAAAAGAGAGCTGTTATGAGGTCATTTTCTGGCCCATCTCATAGGTGAGAGTATTAGCTAAGCTCTCTGAGTAATCTCAGAGTGCTACAAATGATCTCACTTCTGTTTCCTATCACATGGAAGACTACCCTTGACCTAACCTAGGATTTCACAAATTATACATGAGACACTCTTCACACCTTTAGCTTCTGAACAAATGGAAAGAGAGAAAAACAAGCTCTTCAGTCCAATGGGAATTTTCAGAGATGCCCTTTCCTGAATGGTTGCCCCAGGCAACGCATAATTGGATTCCAGGTATATAGCAGCATTTACAGAGAGGTTCTTTCAACAGGAAATGATTTGCTTCCTGACAATGATACTAAAAGAAGGTTAATATACTTCAACATATTGAAGATTTGAATATCTATTAAGTAGTATATGAGGCTAAGCCCGAAGTCCATCATATTCTCTCCTTTGCAATGGTTGTTTGGAAGATCAGAACTCACTTTTGAGCTTGTCTTAATTCTTCAGTCCTTAATATTATCTGTGGCCTTCCCTGTGCCTGATCCTCACCCTCTTTATTCCTTGATATCTTTCTTTTGCCTTATCTTCACTGTTTTTTACCTTCTAGTACCAACACAATTATAGCAAGTCACTTCAAATGTTTTTGGGAAAAAAGAAATTGATATAAAGCAAACCAATTATTATAAAACATTTTATGTTTCTAAAGAACTCACAGTCTAATAAAGACATGACTGAAAAATATTACTGAAATATTACACAGTGAATGGAAGCCATAAGAGGGAGGCCCAAAATAAATATGGCTTAAAGGAAAGTGAGGTCACATTCAGGTAAGAGATCACTTTTGGAGGAGATATACAGTGAAATGAGCATTGAATGACAGAAGAATGCCAACACCTGAGGATGCAAGGCTGGGAAGAAGAAAGCTCAGGACACCTTTAGAGCATATTAACTTCAGCTAATCTTTGGCAGAAGCCTAGGAGAATGAAGGAGATAAGGCTGGAGAGACAGCTTGGAGCCAAGTGGGGAAGGATGATTGTGAATGTCAAGGCAGCTGGAGTCTACCAAGTGTTCCTGAACAGGAAAGTGATATGACTGAAGGTCACGTAACTATAGATAAGGAAACTGGGGGGCCCCAGCACAAGTGTTTAGCAAAGCGTTTAACAGGCAAAGAGACATCTTTCAGGATACCTATTGAGGAGGCGCCCTGTCTGCCTTATCTCTACAAAAACCGACAGAGGCGCAGTTTCAAAGGAAGAAACAAAGAAAGGTGGGCATCTAGGTTACACCCTAAAAGAATCCAAGTCGAACCTAGGTGAAGGCTGCTTTCTTCCGTTCCTGCTCCCATCAGTATATCCCACCCCAGTGAAGAAATCTGTGTCTCTAGCTCCTGTCTGCGTACCCAATCTCCAGTTGCCGGCCAGAAACACCTCTTTTCTCACAGCAAATAAATCAGGCTTTGACATCATCCCACAAGACCCTGGAAAGTTGGTGATGCGGGGAGAGGGGAGGAGGATTTCTCTTCCAAAGGATGCTGCCACGACATCAAATCCTAGACTTGAAGGGTTCCAGAAAAGCCCATCTTTTAAGTCGGCGGTGAATCAGCGGCTTTCCGACACTCCTGTTAGCATCACAACCTTTATTCCCAGGCCTTAACCAGCGAATTGGGTCCAGCTGTACTGGTACGGCTGTGGAGCGCCTTTCATTAAAAAAAAAAAAAAAAATTCACTTCTGGTTCGAGTGTCCACCCCACCTCCACCCCGAGTCCGTACTTTTCCCGCTTCCCTCGCCACTCCCTACTGCTGTTCCAGGCGCCGCGTGGCCTGTGACATTTGCTAGGACTCACGTGGGGCGCCCTGCTTCGGCGGCTCCAGCGATGATTCCTAGGAACTTCCCAGGGACCAGGCTCTGACACGCGAGGGGCGAGAGAAAGAGGAGAGCAGGGTGTCAGGAGACCCTGGGCGGCGCGGGCCACGCTCTGCCGGAGCGGGGTTCGCCCCCTGCAGCCGGGTGGGTTTGGGTCTTCCTTCTGTTCAACTCTCTATTGACGCTACCAGAGCCCAGAAAGTGGCTAGGCATCCTTTCGGATGCTCTCCCTGACTCACTTCGCCGCGTTTAAACTCCTTTTTCTGAAATAACAAGAGTTTGCGAGTACAAATCCTAGCTCGGCAACTCGTCGCTTCTCCTGTCTCTCAAACGGGTGTCAGTGCTCAGGCCTCAGGTGAGGGAAGCTGTCGAAGCTACGCGGCGTGGGGCTAAAGCGAAGCGCCGGCACGCAGGGCGCACGAATCGTGCGCGCCTCCGGGCGAGCCGCGCGCTGGACAGCACCTTGCCCGGCGCCTTCCGCTGCGCGCGCATTCCGCCCCGCTCCCGGAGTCTGGCGTTCAGTCTCCTAAATGCAGGCCTGAAGAATAGGGCTGTGAAGGTTGTTGGGCGGTGGACTTTGAGATTCTAAAAGTTCCTGACACCTATAGAACTTGTTAGAGGAGACCACGTACCCGGTTACCCAAGAGTAAGCACTTTTTTCACGAAGTTGATAAGGGTGCTTCGAAAAGTTAAGTTTTTGAAGGCAAGGCCTATCAGATCTTTTCCCGTTCATTTCAGTTTCTTATAGTCCCTGCCCTCCAGCGTTCTGGTCACTCACTATTGCATACTTAAATGAAGCGCAGTCGAAGCTTGAGGCTGCACTCACCCTCCAAAGTATCCCATTAAGTAAGCACATGAGTTTTCTCAGTAGCCACAAAGGAGGAAAAGCACTAGTTGAAAGGGGCCAAAAGAAATGCTCAGAGTTTACAGCATGCAGGAGCAGTGGTACTTAGTTTTTAGAGTGGCTGCTGTTTTGGTTGTTTTTGCCAAGAAAGGGGATCTGGTCATGGAAATAGCCCTGTGGAAAAAAGATGTGGTATCTCTTAAACACATTCAGGCACATATCAAGGGTTTAGGGCAAAGCAAAAGGAGGCAGGTGAGGGAAATTCCTGATGATTTTACTAATGTTAAAATTCCATAGATTTGGCTAGTCCTATTTTTTTCTTCTATGTCATCAATTCAGAGTTCTATAAAGGAAAAGAATGACATCAAGGAAAATCATTGGCCTAGGAGAAAAGAGCCCGTAGGCGTTTAGGTGTTATATATATGGAGCCAGAAAGCTCTGGAGCACTAGGGAGACTCCAACTTAAGGCAACAGCATGGGTAAACATGGGTTTCGTGTGCACTGTGAATGAGAGGCAAAGAGTGGTGCCTGGGCACCTATTCCTAAGGCAGGCCCTGCAGACCTAGAAGCAATTCGGTGGTGGAGGAGTTTAGTGTGAATCTGGGGTGGGATTGGGTTTCCAAGTACATTGCCTGATACCTTATTATTTGTTCAGTTTTTTTCAGGAAGATCTTCATCTTGCAACTGGTAGGGCTCGCTCTAACCTACAATTTTACTGACTGTGACTTTGAGAAGATTAAAGAGACTTATCAGAACGTCATTTATGAAGTCCTGAAAGAATATATAAAGGGGGTAAGTGAAGAAATTTTTTTTAACATGTGTTTTCATTTTAAGAGTAAGCACATACACTAAAATTCAACTTTAAATGAAAGAAAAATAATTTGTAAAATAATCATGGCCCAGCATTCTGCCAAAAAATTTACAAATGATACTGAAATATTTTGGCTTCTAAAGTGACTACCTAGGAATTGGCACACCAATTAAATGTGCAGATGCTGATGAGGAGCAAATACTGATGGGTAACACACGATATCCTTCAAGGCTGTCTATCCTCTGCTAAAGCCTGCTCCTCCAGTACAATAAAAAAAGACAGTGATTAAGGGCTTGAGAAAGAGAAATAGAGGGAATTCTTGTGAGCTAAGTCCCAACCAGTGAGGATAGCCAGGGGACAGTGCACTTCAGGTCTTCCTAGTGTGCTAGATGAATTAGGATGCCACTGTGGGATAAGGTGAACTTCAGATTTTTAAATATACAGTAGTAACCACTTACCTGATTATTCTAATTTCTGAATAAAGCAATCATGTGTGAAGTGAATGAATGGCTACAGAGCAGATGTGGGCATTCGAAAAATGGTATTGCCACATGTGTGCCCTGTGTACAGGTGTGCCCACTTTGGTGGGGAGGGCAGCTCTCCCTCAAGGACAGGATCATTTTATATTCATTTATATTTATTTAGTTTCAAACACTAGTAGGCACTATCTGAAGATTAAATGTTTCACTACGTCGTCAATGACAGGAACAGATGCATAGGAAACAAGTGCCTAAATGGAAACTGCTTTCAGAGCATCTTTAAAACCTGGGAGCAAGGAGTGGGAAGGAGGGGTTCGATGATTTCTCCTATGAATTTTAGTCTTTACCCTTTTTATCTCATGCTATTTCTCTTTTCTTCCAGACGAAAAGTATCCGGTTCAACCGTTTCGTTTACTGTGAAGACAGGGTGAGTAAGTGGTTAATGCTGCTGTCTTTCTCCAGAGAGATGCAAGGCATTCCGCGGAGGGGGTATCCTGGTGTGTGTAACTCCAGGCGGCTGGGTTCCCAGGCGACGCCGACCCCGTAGGGACGACCGGGCTGCCGGAAAACTCTGCGCTGGTGCCCAGCTTGGGACTTCTGTTGCAGCTTAGGGTGAGGAAGTCTCTAGAATCCGAGCGGGATTCCGGGAGAGGCTCCTCCCCCGACCCCATCAAGAGGAAAGGCAAATCCTGCAGTGGGACCGGGGGACAACGTCAGGGGCACCCTCCCTGGGTGCGAGCCTCCGCGCTCGGCCCCGCCCCTCGGGCCTCGAGACGTGGGCGGGGCGAGCGGGGCGAGCGGGGCGCGAGTCTTTCCTCCTAAATCGCCCTCTGCCATTCTCACAGCACCTCTGCTTCCTTCGCCTTCCTCGGGGTCTTTCCCCTCTGCTCACCCGATACCTCTTTCCTCCTACTCGAATCGCCTTTATTGTGACACCCGCTCATCCCCCACCGCCCCCGTTGCCCCTTTCACTCACGTCTTATCAGCTCTTTTTTTTTTTCTCCTTGATCTACCCCCCCTGGCGTTTTCGTCTTTTCTCGTACGTTTTGCCGCTTGTGAGCAGCCGGATTGCCTCACTAAAATCGAGCGCTTTACCTTCGAACGCAACCATGGCTGCACGTCACTCGCCAGCGAAATCTTCGCCGAACAAACTAATGCTACATTCGCTCTCCATTGCACTGGCTACCCCGGAATTGAGGTAAGCGGATGCAGGCGAAGCTCGCGTTTTCATAACTCCGAGCTAACCTTGAATTCAAGCGGGGCTTCCGTGCAGAAGTTGTGATTTTTATTCAGGTTCTGTCTTTCGAAGAGCAGGTGAGCGGGTAAAAGCTGTAGATTGTCGGTTAGTCCAGCGTTGACATTTGGATTCAAACCTACTTGTTTATAAGATTCTGATTCTTTTTGGCAGAATTGTGTTCTAAACCTTAGGCCAGTGTTTCACATTATGGTCAGTGAAATTTGTACATCAGAGTGTCCTGGCTGCTAGAGCGTGAGGGTGATTGTCCAAAAGCCAAGTCCCAGGGACCCAGCCTAGATCTTCAAAATCACAGGTCCCTGTGTATGGGCTCCTTAAGAGGTTTTTATCCATTCCAAAGTGTGAACAGTATTGCTCGGACTTACTATTTAATAATTGTATATTTCTTTCTTTAAATGTTAAATTATGCATTAAATCTCTATCCCATGTTGGTTTAATTGCTTGTATGGGTGCTATTGCTGTCACTACATAATGGATCTTTTGCATCCGCAGTTACATGTATTTGTAATGAATGAATGTGTAACTTAAGTATGGAAATGGTAGAGCAGAGCTAGGGGCGGGAAGTATAGGTACAGTCTTGCCTGTTTGAATCCTAACTAACTTCTGTGAAAACCTGGGTAAGTTACTTAGCCTCTTTGTACTTAGTTTCATCTGCAAAGTAAGGATCATATTCTTAAGTCCCATATAGGGTGTTTATGAGGATTATATGAGTTGATAGATGTAAAAGCATTTGGAACAGTACCTGGTATGTAACAAGTTCTCAATAAATATTTCCTTCAGCTGGCAAGTAAAGCAGGGATTTATCCTCCTGATGACAAATTTTAAAAAGACAAAAAGAGACAGCGCAGATATGTACGCTTGCTGCCTGTTAACTGGTGGACTTTATCGGTCTGCACACTTGAGTGTCTGGGTGGCCAAGGCTGTCAATTTTTAGAGATGAAATAATGAAGCCATAGGGTTCTGAGTTGAGCTTGAGTTGGATACTCAATAACAGGCAGCCATGTGACAAACCTATTTGGCTCTATGACTTCTATCAAGGAGACTCTGGCAAATTTACAGATGGCCACAGTGAAGTTCATCCATATCAGAAGAGCACAGAGGACAGACTAGATCAAGTTCTGGACAACACGTGAAAAAGGAAGAGTCTGACGTGATTTATTTCAGCCCCCTCTGAAGCCCAAAAGCAGAGGCTAGGACCAATAATATTTAATTATAATTTAGCAGATTGTAAATTATAAGCCTTTTGCTTAGTAACCTGCTGAACTTTATTGATCTGAATACTGTGTGTCTAGGAAGCCCAGTCAGTCACTACTGAAGAGTAATTCAGGTGGAGGAATACATCAGAAGATTATTGCAGTCTTTTTAATTAATATTTAAACTTCTCTTCAGAATAAGCCTTCAGATGTCTGTGGCACATCTAGGAAGTTGAGAGGGTTAGAAGGTGGGAGCACTTTGGGTCCAAATAATAGGTTTACTGAATTATATCTATAAAGAATCGTAAGATAACTCCTGTACTTAAGGAACTTATGATCTTGTCAGGGAGATCATGAGATCATCAACTTATTTGTCTATTTAATCATTTAACAAATATACAGTGTTTCCTACGTAAGACATTGTGCTCAGTGCAATGGGGAATATCTGTGATATAATAATAAAAACAGTATGTAAGTTAGAGGCAAGTTAAGTGAAAAAAAAACTCTGGAGCACTAAGTGAATTTCCTAAAGAAATGTCCGAGCAATTAGCAAAGGTCTTGGGAAGAAGTCAGTGCTTGGCCTTGAAGTATATGGGTGGAGAGGTGGGAGGGCATTCCTCTGGAGAAAGCACTCAGGAACAGTGTGGAGATGTCTTGGGGGACACACATAGATCTGCATAAAGAAGACAAAATAACCAGCCACTCGAAGATAGTGACAATTAATTTTGCCTATTGCCTCTTCTATTCCACAGATAAGTATTACCCAAGCAATGAAGACAAGAAGGGAAAGAGAAGTCAAAACAAATAAATGCCTGGAACAAGTCTCAAAGTTGATAGAATTGTGGCGCCGTTTCTGTCGCATTAAACAAAGTAAAACTTCATTAAAATCTCATTTCACAGCAACAGAGTAAACCATCTTTATTAGACAGGTGGAAAGTTAACTATAACTGTGTCATTTAAAAGACCACCAATAGTTTTTTTTTTTTTTAAATTACAGAAGGGTTTCTTAGCTTATTTTTGTAAGCTTTTATTGTTTAAGGTAGGCTTATAATGTGGGGGAAGTACTGTTCCTCAAATGTCTGGGGAGACTTTTGTAGCATTTATGCCTAGGCCACTGATTTGTGGCAGTAATTCTCAGCTGGAACTGCCTAAGCCTTACTCTAGGAAAGAATCTAAAAGTGTGGTAGAAAAAGGAAAAAAGTTGAACTCGATAGCATGTAAACCTCTGTTTAAAAGGCAGACACTTCTTCCGTGTGTACTGACACTCCATGTGTTTTCATACAAAAAACTTAAAAAAGAAGAAAGTTAAAGCAAAAGGGGTGCACAAAATGTTGTACCTCTAATAAAGCAATTTGAAAGAACTTCCAAGAAATATTGTGAAAGTATTCTAAGTTAAACTTTTAAAATTATCTAACATTTAAGCGTGGTGTATGCAAACAGATCCTGAAGAAGTAGCTTTATTAGAACTAAAATATATATATATATATATATATATATATATATATATATATATATATATATATAATATACTTTTTTAATTTTATGGAATAAATTTTTTATTTATTTTGTAAGCAGTTTTTAAAATTTACATACTGCTTTGTTATTGACACTATATTTTTCTTAATAAAATAATTCTCAAACTCATTTCTTATGAATGCTCTTTTTCATGTGGTTAGTTTCACACACTTTTTCTGAGGGACATCTCTTTTCTTCAGCTCTTTCCCTCCCCTCATCCTTGGAGCCACTGACCACTCTCCTCCTGCACTGTGCCTGTTGGCCCTGCCTGTAGAGAGAATACTTGGGGATAGGTGTCTTCAGGATCATCATCCTTTTGCATCATCATTTTCTTAAATTATGTCTCTAGTCCTTCCTTCTTTCACTTCTCACACCTGGAAGAGACAATGGAGGCAAAAGGTAAACAAGGGATGTCAAGTCCATTCCCCTATTCCTGAATACCTGCTGCAAGTTAGAGCTACAGTCACCCTGTCACTCCCCCTCCACTCAGAATGCTCTGAGCACCAGTGGGAGGGGCCACCATAGCCATACAGCCCAGGCTACAGAGCAAATGGGAATACATTCATTTTTTTCTGAGTGGAAACTTTCTCCTGACCACTACCCTGAGGGCTGGTGCTGAGTAATGATAGAGGAGGGAAAGTTCCAAATTCCTAAATCCATTTACTTTCCCACAGCTAAGAGGAAGCTCACATTATGTATCAAGTTAGAATTTACAGAGCACCTACTGTGTGCCAAGCCTTCAGCCAAGTATTGGGGATACAAAAGTAAGTAAGACACAGCTCTACCCAAAGAAGTTCATAATATAGCTGAACTGGCAGTTTCCTTTGCCCTGTAGGAAATCAGGGCAAACCCTCTTTCCAAAAACCTTTCTTTTTTCCTTTTGTTTTTTCTTTCTCTCTTTGTGGTGAAGAGGAAGGAAGGGTGCAACTCAACCTCCAGGGCAAAAATAAGGGTTCCAGAAGCTTTGGGGAAAGCTAGGGTCTGCCCTGATGGTCATGGGCACAGGCCACACCAGCCACTTTTGCCTTCCTCATCCTGAGATTGAGACAAGAGGGAAGAGGGCAGGGAACAACCATTGAAGGACACAGCAATTGAGGACAGGACAATCTGGTTAGAACTAAGATGGCAGAAGATTTGACTTCCAGTACAATACATTCCAATATAATGTGTGTAGGATACAAAAAACATATTTTGTGATCCCAATATGTTGCTCAAAGATCACCTTCTCAGTGAGAATTTACTGGGCAAACACTATTTAAAATTGTAACTCTGACACTATCCATCCCTCTCTATGCCTCCCCTCCCCCCACAGAACACCTATCAATATCCTTCAAAGTTATTGTTTACTTCTTTTTTATTGTCTGTCTCTCTTTGATAGAAAACAAACTCCATGAGGACAAAGTTTTGTATGTCTGTTTTGACTATGTGTATGGCTGAAACAAGTCATATGTCTGTTTTGATTATAATGATATCAGAAGCATCTAGAAGTGTCTGTCATTCATTAAATGTTGAATAAATATTTCTTGAATGAAATGTTGGTCATTTAGGTGACAGGCATGAGATTTTCAGCATGAGATCACCAAATGGCAGGAACTATAGGTACTGTTCAGTTTTCCTGCATTTTTCTGCAATCTTCTATTTGGAGGTAATACACAGGCCTGAAGGTTGGCTTTCTAGGAGCATGGGGTGGAAGGAACTGGGAGGTCCACTGGTCAATGTGTGATGTTCATTTCATCTGCCAGTCTCAGCTGCAACACCCTTCTGTACCTCCTGTCCGAATCTGGATTACTTAGGGTTCATTTCTCTAGGAAAGTAAACCCTAGTCTCCGGAAGAGTAGAATTAACAGCCTCATTATTCCTAAAGAGCTGTAAATAATTCTTAAATGAGATTCAGTTATTCTTTCCCTGGAACTTGCCTGAAGACTTCAGGGTGAATGTAATGAATTTGAGGACCATATGTGACTGCAATTTTCCATCATGCAAAACCGTGTAATTTTAGTGGAGCCCTTTCTCAACTGGTGCCAGAGTTTGAAGCCTTGATAAGAAGTACTGGAAGGACACATTCCATGATCTTATCCATTTCCAGTATCCAACAACATCACTGTTTTCTCACCAGCCATTTCCTCAGTGGTCAAGAGGTTTCAAAGTGGCTTGCAGACTACCAGTGTCAGAATCACCTGAGAAGCTTGTTAAATGCAGATTATCTGTAGTCCACCACTTTCCTTCTGAATCTGAATACTGGGTTGTAGGTCCTCAGTGATTCTTTTGCATAATGACCACCACCAGTAACAATAATTTAATCAGGCATCCAGCCATGTATTCAGTTACTTGGAATTCTAAAGTGACTAAATATAGTTGTATGTGGCCTTTTGAGATTTATAGCAGAACAAAAAAATAAGGAAGAAAACCACAAGAACCCACTATTCCTTCAAAATTTCTAGTTTTGGGGGGGTCTTTGATGGTCAGAGTATTGTTTCTATGGAGACCAATTTTGCACCAGTGCATGCTGATCCTGTACCAATAAGATAAGCATGGAAAATGATGCCCTCAATTCTTCCTAACAATTGTCCAGGCTGGTGGACACCTCTAGCCATAATGTCCTCATTTTGTGTTTATTATGTACCTAAAATTTGCTCAAATCATATTGATAACAAAACATGCTAACACGCTATCTTCCTTCAAGATAATTATGAAGATCTAATGCAGGGTAAGAAAGTCTATAATAACTGTTGATTAATTTCTTCCATTCTTTTTCTTTTTCCCCCTGCTTCTCTTACTCCCATCGTGTCAGGAAGGTCTGGTAAGGAATGCAGAAGAAAACTCTATTACCATCAATATAGCGTAGGATATTTCTAAAAATGAGGAGGAAAGAAAGGTAGTGGGCCTACATGGGTCTAGTCTCATACCAGACATTCTACTCAGGGGAGAGACTGCATGGCATACTTAGGAAAAGCTGTTACATGAAAGACAATGTCCTTTGGGAAGGTAACCTTTTACAGATCACTGTGGGGCCTGGATTTCTGGCACCCGAATCAGAAAAGTTTTCAAGAGAATAGGAGAACATTGAGGGTTATTTCTACAATATTGTCATCTGATGCTGATGGCCTATATGTCCTATTATCCCAGCTCATCACTATGGAGAACTTCCCATCATGATTGAAAAAGGAAGTAAAAGGATATTTAAAACAGAGAAATGCTCCAGCCTGATCTTGGAAGAGGATAAGGTTACGTGGACACCTATAGTGATGGCAAATCCTAAGCATGCGCTTTCCAGGGAGCTGACTCTTCTTTCAGGCTAAGTGCTAGCATAGGTACTATTGAAGAGCTGTTTCATTTGCTGTTGCTTAATCAGGTAAAAGTTTGTTCTGAGTCTTAGAAGCGCATCCACCATCCATTCCATGTCACATTTTCATAAAGGCAGCAACATTGATAATTCTCAGGACTGGCTCTGTGTTTACTATGTACCTAACTGACACAGATTAACTTAAATTATTTATTACGTTGAAAGCAGAGAGTAGTATTTGATACATTTTAAAAAAGGATTTACATGAAAAAAGTTGAAATAAATGATATGCTGATAAAGAAGTTTCTCTATGCTGCAGCCTTTAAGTGGCATTTCTCAAGGAGTCTGGTTAAAACAAACATTTCCTACAGTCTCCAAACTCTGGATCAGAATTGCCATTACAACATTTTAGTAACATCTACATGCTTACCTATGGAAAAGATAGATCTCACATATTCAGCAAATCTATTTCTACCCTGGTTAACAACATCTCAGCACAGTATGTATTACAGTGGTACTACTGAACCAGCAACAGACCTGTTCCCCTACATTTGCCACCACCAGAGGAAAAGTAGAGCAGCCAGAATGAACAACTCCCCAAAGGAGAAAGTATTAGATTGACAATAAGAAGCACTGATACACGGTACCCGCTCCTCTACCACCTAATTTCACAGTTGTTGTCCACAGTGATTCACTCATCTGTGAAATAAGGGAGTAGACAGGCAAGATCTTGAAATTTCCTTGGGTTTCCAACATGCTTCTGCCAATACAATGAAATAAAATATAAGTACTTCCAAATTTGATTAGCAAGTTAAGTATAAGTATACTGGTTATATATTAATATGTAACAAATAACTCCAAAATTTAGTGGTCTAAAACAGCAATAAACATTTATTATATTATACAGTGGAGACCCAGGAATTCAGGAAAGGCTTAATAGAGCAGTTCTGGCTCAAAGTCTTTCATAAGGTTGAAGTCAAGATGTCTCCATGGCTGCAGTCACCTGAAGGCTTTACTGGGGCTGGAGAATATACTTTCAAGGTGCTTTACTCACATGTCTAGCAAGCTAGTACTGAGGGGTTGGCAGGAGGCCCTCAGTTCCTCACCACGTAAAATAGTCCATAAGACAGCTTAAGTATCTTCCCAGCATGGCTGTTGACTTCCTACAGAGCAAATGACCCAGGAAAGAGCAAGTCAAAATCTTCAATATTTTTTATGACTTAGCCTGGTTACAGTGTGAGATGGGACTACACAAAGGGATGAATACCAGGAAGTAAGAGTCATTGAGGTCACCTTGGAGGCTGGTGATCACAATACATCAAGTTAGTAACAAAAAAGAAATGGTCTTTATTATATTAACTACTCAGAAAAAGTCATACTTAAATTTTTTTTTAAAGTTAGAAATGACAACATGACAGTTATGTATTTAATATATCTGAATATTGTGAAGCCCCAATGCATTGAATCAAATTGAAAATGATCATTTGTCAATGATCTGCTATATCCATCTTTTCTTTTATACTAAATTGGTACTAGTGTCCTTAGGGGCATCTCTAAGTAAAAAGAGCAATAGCTAGTTCCTTTTCTCCCACAATGCATTCAAACACTTTGCTGGCAGATGAATAGCAAGTAACTCAGGGAGGCAACTGGTAGGGAGAAATGAACTCTGACCAACTGTTAAAGCTGGAAAACTCACAATCAGCCCATAACATGGTCCCTTTAAAAGATCCCAGTACAACAGCTAACATGCATGTATTGCTACCATTTTTTCCACGAGCGTTCTAATTTTTAAACTTTTGTCTCACTGTCCAGATGTAGGTCAAAGAACATAAATCTGATCAACAAGCCTAAATTCAAATTGTTACAGTGCCATTAAGTAACCCTGGACAAGTTAGGTAATCTCTGAGAAACTCAGGTTTCTTATCCAATGTGAATACACACACCACATGTGGCCCAATGTCTGGTTTTGAAAATATGATTTCTGAATACATTCTCTCTCCCACCTTTCAGCTGCCCTTCAGTTATCTGTTCTCCTTTTCTAAACCTTGTGCTAGTCTGGATTTTGGCACTAAATAATCTTGGAACCTTGGAAAAATCATTTAACTCCAATGAACAGATTTCCTCATTTGTAAAATAACAATATAATTTGTACCTTAAACACCTCACAGTCTTAATCTGAGGATTATATTAAAATAATGAGTGTTATCAAGAGCTTTGTGAACTGTAAAGTCCTGATGGGGGAACTTTTTCAATTTTCTCCCCAAACTACCAATATGTACAGAAGTCTTTTTTTGTGATTATAAAAGCAATATCTGCCTTATACACAGTTTAGAAAACTCTTAAAATGTTAATCTAGTAATTAAAACCAGTTGTACATATCCCCATGACTCACATGTAAAAAATAAATAATCCATTAATATTCCAATCTGTATTTTACTTTAAAGAAACTCAGTAAAAAGCAAACAAAAACTTTATTATGGGAACTTTCAATTTTATCTGGAAGTATAAGGATAGTATTATGAACTCTCACATACCCATTTCCCAGATTCAACAATTATTAATCCTGTGTTATCTAAACTCTACACCTCATCCCCAATTATTTTTAAAGCAAATCCCCACACAATAAGCCCATTCATAAAGATATACCTCCTAAAGATAAGGATTTTTAAAAGCATAATCACGAAACTACTATTACGTACTTTAAAAACAACAATTTCTTAGTATCAGCAAATACCCAGTGTTCAGATTTTCTCGATAGTCTAATCGTTTCATATGTTTTCATAATCACACGTTAAACCTGACTCCATCTGGGTTAAGACTTGTCACTCCTTCATCCTCCGGGGCCGGGTGCTTCCCTAGTCGTTCCCCTTCCCTAAAGTCCGGCTGAAGTGACTCGAGTTTCTTCCAGACGCCGCAGAGGTGGGAAGAACCTCTAAACTGCTAGAGGCTGTAACGTGAGGAACCGAAATTGCGCCTCCCCTTCGAGTGCCGGAGGGAGCTCTTTCTCAATTGCACTGAGGTCAGTCTCCGCTCACGCGATTGGCAGCGAGCACCGGAAGCGTTTTGGAGCCTGCCGCCCCGGCAGAGGACTGCACCACGAGACGCGCCGACGGGCTCGGGTTCGCGGTTTCCACTTGGACTGAAGCCCCGAGGAACCCGTACCGCGGCAGCGATGGAGCGAGGCGCGGGAGACCGCACTGCCAGCTCCCTGTTCGCGGGGTTCCGGGCTTTGGGGCTTTTCAGTAACGACATTCCTCATGTGGTGCGGTTCAGTGCGCTGAAGCGCCGATTCTATGTGACGACCTGCGTGGGCAAGAGCTTCCACACCTATGACGTGAGTGCCTTTTTCCTTCGCATACTTCCCGGGAAACACCCTCCTCGGCCCACAGCTCTGTCCTGGGAAGCTCCGGCTCTCCTCCCCGACCTACCAAGGGCTTTCGCTACTGCATCACATCCACGTGCTGATTTAGCCCTTGCAGTCCACTTGGGACGAGTTTCGGAGGCAGTCTGGCTAGGGAGAGGTACTGCAGAACATTTCAGTTCTATGGCAATACATTTGCTCAGCAAATACTGAACTTCCCTTTAAGTTATAAATGTGATTAAGAACAGTCCCTAGCCCTCCCCCTTCCCCCATTCTGAATTAGACTTGCAAGCCATTTTATTGTGCAGTTCGCGACAAGAGCTGGGTTAGAAATTCGTACTAAACTTCATTGGGAGAACTGGAGGGGGTGAGATGAATTATGATTTAGGGGGCTGTCCACATTTGATAACAAACTAATTTCCGTAATCCTTCCCCTGAGCATCTATTTTCTACCAATGTTGAGGGTCTGACACGGTGCCGCTTACTCTAAGCCTTGCAGCGGTTTCTTTGCAAGAAGAATGTTTGTCATTCTGTAGCACCTTTATATAAACTAGGAAACTAAATCTCAGAAAAAAAATATTACTTGCCCAAGGCCTTCTGCTTGTTACTGATGGTTTTTTCTCCTTTATATGTCTCATCAGTCATTGAAATAGCCTTTTGTTGCTATTTATATTGTTTCTTTTGTCTTCAAATGAATGTGTGCTCTGTGAAAGGAGGGACTTTTTTATGAGAAGGAGGGCGAGAATAGTCAGTGTTAAGTACTTTTTCTGGAAACTGTGATGTACAGTTGTATTCCTTGAAGGGTTGTGAAAATCAAATGGGTTATTCACAAGAAGAGCTACTTGTTGACAGCCGATTAAGTTAGTGGGAGAGAAAGTGAGGAAGAGAAAGTGAAGGCCATCCCCAAGATGAAGATGGTGGTGGTGATAGCTGCTAATGTTTATTGAGCATTTACTGTATTCTGTTCTGTTTTACACAAATTTTACTCATTGAATCCTCATAATAATCCCTTGAAGTAAGTACCTATTTTGATCCTTATGTTACAGTTGAGGCACTTGAGGCACAGGGAGGTTGAGTAACTTTCTGAAAGTCACACAGCTGAATCAGTAACCATAGATGAGGGTCCACAAACTACAGCCTGCAAGCCAGTTTTGCCACCTGTTTATTTTCGTATGACCCATGACATTAAAAAGAAATTTATTTTTCTATGTGTTTGTGTTTATTCTAATATAACATAATTTTCAAGTAAAATTTGCATTGAAGTAGGATGCAGAATAATCACAATTTTTGTGTGGGATGGAGATACTCGTCTACTCCCATTTAAGAAACAGATTAATTGCTTTTTAAGAGCCCTTTCAGCCTTACATTCTTACATCTCTGGGGTTTGAATTTCAGTTATGCCCATCTGAGCTCTGTGCTTCTGAGATGGATAGTTTTGACAATTTTAAATGTTTGGGAAATGAAAGAATAATATTTTATGGCATATGAAAATTTTGAAAATTATATTTCTGTATCCATAAATCAAATTTATTGGAATATAGTCAAGCACACTTATTTATCAAAGCACACGTTTTGCTTTTGTTGTTGTTTGTTTTATGAAGGGGAGGTAATTAGGTTTATTTATTTATTTCTATTTGGAGGAGGTACTGGCTATTGAACCCAGGACCTTGTGCATGCTAAGCATGCGCTCTACCACTTGAGCTGTACCCTCCCCATCAAGCACATTTGTTTATGTATTGTATGTGCCTGTTTTCATGGTATGTTATCAGTTGAGTAAATGCAGCAAAACCCACAAAGCATACAGAACCTTAAAATATTTACTATATAACCCATATAAAGAACTATATGACACCTACCCTTCCATCACCACTCCTGATGAAATACTTGAAAATATAAGTTTTCCTAATAATGAAAATTAGGATCAGTAAGTATCTTTTTAAGGAAGGCCAGCATAGCAAATTTATGTATGAGGTTAAATCTTCAAGTGTTAGATTATTATAATTGTTTTTGTTAGTGAAAATTTAATCTTTTTTTTTTTTTAATTTTTAAACAGGTTCGGAAACTTAGTCTGGTTGCAATAAGTAAGTATAGACTTTATCCTGAATTTATGCATGTTTGGTATCTTTAAAAAATTTTTTTTATTTCAAAATTTAAAAATCTATACTTAAAATAAGTCCAGAACAGAATCCTGTATTGCTTTTGGTTATCAAGTCTCTTTCGTCTTTAATCTAGACTAATTCATCAGACTTTCTTTGTGTTTCACAACATGGATATTTTCGAAGAGTATATAGGCTAGTTCTTTTTCAGAATATTCTTCAAATTCTTTCTTGATGATTATAGATTCAGGTTATTCAGTATGACAAGAATAACAAAGAAACGATGCTAAATTCTCAGTGAGCCATATCAGGAGGCACATGCTCTTGGTTAGTCGTCTTCCTGGCAGTGATAACTTTGATCATTTGCTTAAGGTGACATTTATCAGGTGGCTCCATTTTAAGGTTTTATTCTTTGTTACTAATAAATGTAATAAGTATATATGGTAAGATACATTGTGACTGTGTAAATATCCTTTTACTCTTCAAAGTTTTACCTACTGCTAATTGTATCATTTAGTCATGATTCTTGCCTGAATCAGTTATTAGTATGATGATTACCAAATAAGCATTTTCTGATTCTATCATTCTAGTGTAAGCTTTCCCTTTGCCACATTTTGATATTATTTCCAATGGAAGTAATATTTATTTTTTTAATATTTTAAAATATTATTTTTTGTTTATTAGAATAAAAGGCTGCCAGAGCTGAGAGATTCTAGTTTCACCATCAAATATAATCTTTGTAAGAGAAACAGAACCGTAAGGAATCAAATGTGCATGTCTGATACACTTATATTTTTAAAACAATTACAGAAGGCAGTAAAGGGCACTATAACTTCAGTCTAATACTAAGTGAATGATAAAACTATAAAAATAGTATTTTGGAAATGAAATCCCAAAGCAGAATATCAGCATGAAAAATACTTAAAATAATTCTCTGTATTTTAACCTGCCCGCTCCCAAAATAGGAAATACAAACAAAAGGCCAGTGTGACCACGGTAGTGAGAGAGGAATCAGGAAATCATATCATGTGAGAAATGCCCAGAGGTGATAGGCATATTTACCTTGGGGAAGACTGGAAACCATATTATTCATTTTAAAGATCTGTATGTAGAATATCTTACGGAGTTTTCTTTAAGGTTACTCCAAAGGATAGATTTAGACAGAGTTCTAGGTTTTGATTTAGTTTTAAAATTTTCCTGCAGTTATTAGGAACTTGATGTTCCTGAAGGCATTCATATGACCATTTGCCAGTTTTGTGTAGTTAGTGAGAGTTTTTCTCCACTATAAACTCAAAAAGCTTCTTCTCATTTCTTTAGATTACGTTTTTGTGTCTGCAAATACCAGATGTTAATTCTCTTAGGGAAGGGCAAGGTGATGTCATATTCTCAGTGTGATAGTTATTATTAGATGTCTGAAATAATATTAAAGTCAAAATTTTATACTCTGATTCTCATACATACATATTTTTAAATTATAGCCATGAAAAATATTATACGAAAAAAAATGTTATACGTATCCTTGAAGTTTCTATTGTAAGAGCTTAAAAATCTTTATTTCTAAAAAAAAAAACTTACTTCTTTTATATTTCTTTTTTCCTAGGTAACTCTGTTCCACAGGATATCTGCTGTATGGCAGCAGATGCGAGGCTAGTCTTTGCTGCTTATGGGAATGTTTTCTCTGCATTTGCCCGTAATAAAGAGGTTTGTATCACTGAACTGTTTTAATTTGTTTGTCTTTTGCAGTCAGTAGTTGATTGTCATTGTAGTAGAGGGACTTTCATGTTGCTCTTCTTCATCTGGGACACTCCTGACACGTACTTTTTTTTTTTTTTTTAACATATATTCAGTTTTCTGGAGGAAGAGAAAGTTGATTTCATTAAATTCTCAAAATTATTTAACACTGGTGCTTTAGTTTGGTTTTCTTTGGCAGGGATCAACTTTAGAATTATTTGGGCAGCTGCTTACTACATTTTCATGTCTAGTCAGGTCCCATCTCTGGAATTTTCTACTTTGTTTATTTGGTTAGGGTAGGATTTATTTAAGAGTATTTTGAAAATGTTTTCCTAAGAGATTCATGTTTGCAACACTGCTTTATATGGATTGACTTTTTCATTATGAACAACATTGCCCATGACTTGCTTTCTGAGAACCAAGTGCTTGTTCCCCATGTAGAAAAAGCTAGATTCTGTTTTCTCCACTGCTCAGGAAGGATTTTTCTTGTCTTAATCTGCTAATTGGTTTCTAAGTTTGTCCTGGGACTACTAGCTTGAGAGATGACCTGGTTCTTGTGGTCCAGAATGAAAGGTAAAGTGGAAGTGGGGATGCCTAGATAGCCAAGTTACAGAGTCACCGTGCTTCTCAAGGTTTGACTTGGACTGAAATTTGTTCCCAACTTCTTCTATTGTCACTGCCTGTGGCAGAGGAAGGCAATTTACCTGTAGGATTTTTTAGTGGGAGTTGTTTGGATTTTTAGAGAGTCAAGAAAAATGTGCCTTCTTTCTTTCTTTTTTTTTGCCAAATATTGCAGTTTGTAGTTTTCCTTGAGAGATGCATATAGAAAGTAGAAGTAGGAAGGCATCAGAGTCTGTCAGCTAATTGTAGGAAGCTGTTACTATCCCTAGGGTCAAAGGGACAAGGAGAAGAAATAGTGTTCCTAGAGCCTGGTGAGAACTGAAACCATGGGGAAAGGACTATAGTTATTGAGGATACAGCTACTGCTGTAAGGGTAGGGGTCTCCCTGTCAAAACAGAATGCTATAGGGAAGAAGTATCCTGTATCTCTCCCTTGTCTCATGGGGAAGCCAGCAGTGATGGCTGCAGACGTCAGCCTTACAGAACAGTTTTCTAGAATGCATGGACTTGGCTAATTGGATTGGGTGAGGGACCCAGCTGTGTGCATGCCTCCTCCCTAAGCTCAGTTGAGAAGCTAAGCCTCAGAGGTCTCATTTCTGTGTTCCCAGCCCATGATTCCTGATTGGACTGGTTGGGGGAGCAGGTGAAAATGCTTGGTTCCTTGCTATTTGTTAGTGTAAACTTGGATAATCAAAAGTTGGATCACATTTCTTAATGTGAGCATCTTTAAGATTATCTTATTTTTTGGTTAATACAAATAATAATACATGATGACTGAGTAATAATATGAAATTCTTTTGAACTTTGACATTGTAGGTAGTACATACCTTTAAGGGTCACAAAGCAGAAATCCATCTTCTGCAACCATTTGGGGACCACGTTATCTCTGTCGATACTGACAGCATTCTTATTATTTGGCACATATATTCAGAAGGTAAGAACCAATTTACTGCTTTTATCTTGGGATAGTGTGTGTATAGCTAAAATTAAATATCCATGTAAACATAACTTTTGTACCAGAGGTTTCACATGTAAGCAGTGAAGAGTTTTTAGAAATCTTTTACATGTATAAGGAAAAAGATTCTAAGTAAAAAAAGATAAACATTTTTAGTCAGTTAATTGAGCTGTTTATAACCTATTGTGTTTATCTGAAGCTAGTACATTGCATTGCAGTTCTCCAAGTTTAGTGACATGTTATATTATTTTCTCTGTGGGGTGAATTTTGGTATATGTTCACTCCTGAGTAATACTTGATTTGTATTTTCAACTTTCAGTAAGTGAGATTATTATAGTAAACTTGAAGATCCAGTAACCTGAAGGAAAATATACATCCTTTTTCTAAGCGTATGAGTCAGTGTCCTTTAACTGTGATATTCTTAACCAGTATCATTGAGCTATGTTTATGGGACCCTGTTACCTTCAAAGGTTAGGAATTTGTCACCAGAATATCCACAGCTTTTTCTAGTAAAAAACTCTGGGATCTTTGATGAATGAAAGCTTTTAAGTTTTTCACTGTGTTTGCAGTTTTATGGTTTGTTATCTCTTGATTAACTCATTGCTTGATAAAGTAGTAAACATTCTAGAGACTGCCCTTCTGGGTGTCATTCCATATTCTTGTTCAGATTAGTCACTCTTTGCTTTGTCTTTGCTCAAGTGGAGGGAACAGAATTCCAAAAGTAGTCCCTGTGCAGATGGATGTTAAAAGTCTTTATAAAGTAGGAGAATCTGATTCTTAACAGTTCAGCAGGCTTTCTATTGATGCTGATGTCTAGCTTTTTGTTACTGTTGCAGCAGCACGTTGAACCAGTGTCTTTAGGAAGCTGTTTGTAGTCAGATTAAGTGAAACTGCTAGTTACAAATAGAGGCAAGAATCTTTTAAAATAGCATTTAAGGTAAAGTTTGTGTAATTCTCAAGTGCTATCCTTGCTCTTTAAATTGGGATACACATACCTGTGGGAGCATGCAGTGGCAAGATAGTATGTGAAACTAAAGATTAAGAGAAGTATACCTTCTCTGATATTCCAGTTTATTGGGAAATTTAATGAATGGATGAACTGTGAATCAAAAAAAACCCCCAAAATTCACATATGGGAATTTTAAACATATGTAAGATTTCAAAAAATATTTTGATCTTGTAGCAAGTGATAGCTGGCTGTGCCATTCCCCACTTCACAGCGTTATAAGTATTTTTTGTCTCTTCTGTTAAGAGGTTCTCCTGTGGAAATGTGAGGAACGCTGTTCTTAGTTTCACTGAGGTTTACCTCTGGCTTTTTGCATGTCTGAGGGGCCCATCAAACTCTCTAGATATCAAGCTTCCTAGCCCTCCACTCCTGGGAAGAGCTCAGCTCAGTACAGGCAATTTACTTGTAACATTCACTGCCTCTTGATCAAATTATAAAAATACTGACAATGATCCCTAGTGTCATTTAAAAAAATCCTTTTCATTCCTATAAACCAATTTGGCAGTGAGTGAAATTTTTAATGATACTGATATTAGAACTTGTAGAAAATTCTTTTTTTTAACATTTTTTATTGATTTATAATAATTTTATAGAAAATTCTTGACAGTCTCAATTGCATTTGCAAGTTGCCCCTCATCACATTTGTTTAATTACTCAGGGAATGTTTATAGATTAGTGTGTCAGTCTTTGATTTATATTAGTACAGAAGTCTAATATAGTAGACTTTAAGTGCTAAATATGTGGGTATATAAAAAATATTTTTAAATGTTTTATAAAAATGATTACATATTATGTATAACTTTTACTTTTGTAGAAGAATACTTGCAGTTGTCTTTTGATAAATCAGTGTTTAAAATTTCTGCAATTTTGCATCCGAGTACCTACTTGAATAAAATACTTCTTGGCAGTGAACAAGGAAGCCTCCAGTTGTGGAATGTAAAATCCAAGTAAGCACTTTATTTAGAACATAAACATAGGTGATTCCTACCTTATTCTTATTTATCCTTATCTATCCTTATCTATCCTTATCCTTATCCCTAATGCGTACTTGAGTCTCAGTTCTCCCAGCTTTTATATGTTTATTTGGAGGGCTTTCAGTAAACTGATGTGTTTTTGGAGTTGTTACTCACAGCATCTCATATGTGAAAGCTGGGATATGGTCCTGTCACGTAGTAGACAGCTTCATTAATGCTCGTTGAAAAGTATATACTAATAGCTTTAGTCACTGTAAAGAGTTCATATAGCTGTAGAGAAGGCTCTGGTACGTAAGATCAGAAATAATTATGAGACTGTCACTGGACAGCTTTTAGTTTTTGATACACTGATAAGGTAAGAAGGCAAAGCAATCGGTGTTCATTTAGTGCTTGCATTTAGGAATGGTTTTCAGGGTAAAAGTACTTTAATCATCAACCACAAACATGATGGATATCTACTATAATATTAGTATGGCTGGTGGGCTAGATCAATGATTTGGAGTACCTTTGCCTATTATTTGAACATTTATCCAGAGAAAAAAGTGGCAGCTTAGTTTGTTTGTACAGCGTTAAAAGGC
Organism: Camelus bactrianus; assembly: GCF_048773025.1. Lineage (NCBI taxonomy): Eukaryota > Metazoa > Chordata > Mammalia > Artiodactyla > Camelidae > Camelus > Camelus bactrianus. The sequence continues at coordinate 77,879,046 of NC_133541.1, forward strand.
AAACAAAAATATTTGACCATCCAAATTGTCCTTTCCAAATCCCATATAAATTTGAAAGAGAAAATAAGATTTTCTGAGGTCTAGCATTTATCCTAGTTTTTAGCTTTAAATCAGTGTTTCTGTTCAGTTTAACAAGTATCATTGACTACCTGCTCTGTACTAGGCTCAGGGATAATGGCTGAAATAGTCTCTGCCTCAAGGTTATCTCTGGGCTCTTCATGTGATGTTTATACTCTCTATTGTACATTAAATATCCCTTGGATAATCATTGAGTGACCTAATCTGTGCCACTTAAAGAATTTAATATATAATTAAATACCTCATTGATTGTCATTTTAGCAATTTTAGGTATCTCTGCTTGATTCTGAAATGTAGAGCAGCATCTACATATAACAGTCATATAACATACAAGGAGTATTGTAGTTATGATATATTCCCTTTTGTAGAAATGCATTGTAGTGAAAAATGAGATCTGCCAATATTCTAAGGTTTTTTGAAAAATTGTAATATATGTAATATAATACGGTTTTTACTCATTTATTTTTTTCTCTATTTAATTTTTTAAAGAGTTTGTACAGTATAATAGTTATTAGCAGCTTAGGATCTGAAATTGGTCTCTCTGGACTCTGTCAATATTAGTCATGTGACTTTTGCTTAATTTTTTCACATAATTAAGTTTCTTAGGTTCTTTATCTGGAAAATGGTAATATCTGCCTCATGGAATTGTTTTAAGTATCAAATATATTAATTTGTATATTTAGAATAGTTGGGGGGAGAGTAAGAACTTACTAAATATCACTTGTTATTGTTTGATTTTTTAAAATATGTAATTGATTTTGTTTTTCTCCAAAAAAAAATAGCTTTCAACAATTTTTCTTCTTGTAGTAAACTTCTGTATACATTTGCGGGATGGAAAGTTGGAGTGACAGCACTTCAGCAGGTTAGTATTTTTCTGTTAAGTTAAAGAAGAAATGAAGTTTGCAGTAGGATCTTTCAGTTTCAGGGGCCAACTGTATTTTTAGACCTAAAGACAAAATAATATAGAGACTAGTTTATCTTTATAAATATTACCGTACAAATAGTGTTTTGGAAATGTAATTGAAAACAGAGCTTTTTTCTATAAATGTTTATGGAAACCTTTTTGCCTAGAATTAGGCTCTAAATCTGTGGTTGCTATGCAGCTGTGTTTACTAGTCATTTTGCAAGCATATAGTCCAGTGCCTTGTGCAGAGTGGAGATGAGTTTTTCAGTGAAGCAAGGGAGATTGTAGGTATATAGAGGAATTTGTCAGGATGTTGAGATTTGTAGCTTGAGATAATTGACGGCCCAAATCTTAATAATTCATTAATTGCTGGCTTCTTCCAGAAATAACTGCTTTTTGCTTTTATGAGTCTGTAAGACATGTGTGAGTAAATGACTGCATGTCTGCAGAGAATCTTATTTGTATTTTGGACATATGTACAGCCCATGTACCCTTGTCTTTTTAAATATCCACTGTTATACCTGCCCAATTTATATATGTTCCTTTATTCCCTCTCACTACCATTAGCCTTGCTCCACCTTTACCTACCCAGAAGACCCCAAAGGTAGCAGATGATTAGGTCCCTTGAGGGCAAAGGATCATATTTGTTTTAGTGTCCCCAGCTTCTACACAGGGTCTCATGCATAGTAGTAAATTGATGGCAAATTAATAAAATGTTTAGCCTGATTCCATTTTGTAATGTGCTGGACATTGACCTTCTGTGCTAAAATAGAGAAATTTATTGTAGAGTCTGTATATAAGACTGTTGTATAAAATGAAGATTATAATCATAGATTATTAGAGCTGGAACAGACTAATTTTAAAATTTAAAATGCCTTTTAACATGTTTTATAGGTTTTTCCTGTTTTCCTTCAAAAACAACTCTTCTTTTGTAGTTGGCCTTTTACATTGCCATGCATGTGGCAAGCCTTTATATATTTTCTAGAGTTACCTCTTTTTTCTGTTTCCATCCAGTCATAGATTTGTAGTGATTTCACACACCAGCTTCCTTTTGTGTTATGGCTGTTTTCTTACCAAGTCAGCTATGTTTTGGGGGCAGGGTGGTGATGATAACTACCAGATTTGAAGCTGGGAAGTAACTTGGAAAAATCATCCCTAAATCTTTCCATGCCAAATATCAATTAAAGTATGCCAGAATGGGAGGGAGCATACAGCTCATTGCTACAGAGTGTGTACTTAACATTCACGAGGTTCTGGGTTCAATCCCTAGTACCTCTGTTAAAATTAATAAGTAAATAAGCCTAATTACCTTCCTCACCCCCCCCCCCCAATAGGACAGTGAAGTATGCCTGAATGGTAATACTTCCTGTTTTTGCCACCTCCAGGAAGATATTCCATTATTTCTTTTGATAACACTTACGTAGTGGTATATATCATCAGGATTATTAAAGCCATTTGATTAAGAATATTAAAAGTTGAGTAATTTAATTTTCAGGCACCAGCTGTGGATGTTGTTGCTGTTGGTCTTATGTCGGGTCAGGTTATAATTCACAACATTAAGTTTGATGAATCAATAATGAAGTTTCGTCAAGACTGGGGACCTATTACTTCGATTTCATTTCGCACAGGTAACTCTTACCTTGTTTGTTGACAAGAGTTAAGAACATTTAAAATTTTACTTCGAAGCCCATAGAAATTTTCTTACTAGATATTTTTTTACAGTTTAATAGAAATGAATGAAATACTGGAATCTAAAAGGCCAAAGAAATATTGATAGATTATTGGTATATAGTCTTTTTTAAATTTGTATTTATGGCTTAAAAGGGTGGAGAGAGGAATTGTTAAGACTAATTGTTTTATGATACATGTTTTTCTTAATATTATCCTATTTTAATAATAGATGGTCATCCTATAATGGCAGCTGGAAGCCCATGTGGCCATATTGGACTCTGGGATCTAGAAGACAAGAAGTTAATCAATCAAATGAGAAATGCACATTCTACAGCAATTGCCGGACTGACATTTCTCCATAGAGAGCCACTTCTTGTCACAAATGGTGCTGACAATGCTCTCAGGGTACTGTGATTATTATTGTTATCTTTCTTGGCTCATCTGTTATAAGCCTGCTTTAATGTATCAGCCTGGAACCTAGAAGATAAAAGGAATATGGTATAAGATATTGATATAGATGAAACAAAAATCATAGCAGGTTACATGATTTTAGTGAAGTGAGAGGATCACAGCTTATCTTTTCCTCAGGCCCCACTCCAGGGTCAGTTGTCTGCAAGCACTGGCCAATGCCAGTTGATTTATGTAGAAGGTGATTTGACTGCTTGCAGATTACTTAATACATTGTGGAGGAACCTTACGTTTTTATCTCTTGGCAGATATGGATATTTGATGGTCCCACAGGTGAAGGCCGGCTTTTGAGATTCAGAATGGGACACAGTGCTCCTCTTACCAAAATAAGATATTATGGACAAAATGGACAACAAATTCTTAGTGCAAGTGAGTTTCTGCTTTATGCTAATAGTTTATTCCAGCAAGCACTGGGGACAAAGTGCATAATATTTATTAGGTTTGGTGTTTACATATTTTTAGATTCAAATGTCCCTTTGAGTAACTCGAAAATCTGGGTAAAATAAGGTGAATGTTTTTAATATTTCGGGAAATGCTGTAGCTGATATTATTTTCATTTGGAGTGTCATTCTGTTTACTAATCATCAGAGACAGAATGGGCAAATTCTGAAAATGTGGCTCTTGCCTATTCAAATAATCTGCTGACATTTATTAGTACCTCATTTTATCCTTTGTACTTACTAAATGGCATTCTCTGTGCAATTGAATATTATAAATTAGGTAGTTGCAATCAGCTCTTTTAAAATGCTAGACACTGTAACCAAGCTTTTTCTAGAATCTGATTTTATAAGAGCTGTGATTCAAATGGTCCATTGTTTTGATGAAGCCTTATTGGGCATTTTCTGTGTGTATCAACAGGTCAAGATGGAACTCTTCAGTCATTTTCCACAATACATGAGAAATTTAACAAGAGCTTGGGACATGGTAGGTCATTTGCAAGATGGAAAAAAGTTGCTGGTCACACACACAAAAAATTTTCAAGATTCTGTGAGACAACCAAAAGAAATTTCACTGATAAATTTTCTCTTTCCTAGTTGAAGTAAAAATCCCTTATATGAAAGAGTAGTAGTAAGATTCCTAAGATTAATATTCCTATGGAAGTGGCTGAGGTGCTGCTATTAAGTTATTGAGGAGTTAGACATCTTAGGTAGTAAAAAATGTCTTAGGTAGTAAAAACATACTGCTACCACCCAAAAGACAGTGATCTTACTTGGGCCATCTGTGGAATTCAGAATTTTAAAGGTGGAAGGGAGCCTAGAGAAATCATCAAAGTAAGGAGTCTCATCTTTTTGCAAAAAGGGCTCTTTTTATTCTCTATCACTTCACATGATTTCTATCATTTGAAAGATTTTGTTTATTAAACAAAAATGTTCCATTTTATTTGTAATTACTCTTTGTAAGTTAATATCCTGGCTATTCATGCATGTATATAATTCCAGATGAATTTCAGGATCATTTTAAAGTCCATATCCAAAATAATTCCTCTTAGAATCAAATTGGAGAAATTTGATATCTTTAAGAGTTACCATATATAGAAATATATCCTCATTCAGGTTGTCTTTAATATTCTTCAGTGATTTTTTTTTAGTTTTCCTCCTGTTGGTTGTACATATTTAAGATTACTCAATGGTATTTTACATATTTTAATTTGCTAATTTTTTTGCTAATATTGTGAATGCAATCTATTCATTTATATTTCTAACTGCAATTTTTAGTAACGCTTGTAATAGTGGTAATAACCATCATCTTCATTTTGCACCTGACTTAATGGGAATATCTTGAACTTTATAGTTATATGACATTGAATAGCTTTTCTTTTATGTACATTTTTGTTAAGAAATATTCATAGTTATATTCTCATCTCCCCCTAACCCCAGGTTTAATAAATAAAAAGAGAGTCAAACGTAAAGGACTTCAGAATGCCATGTCAGTGAGACTTCCTCCCATCATTAAGTTTGCAGCTGGTAAGTAACTTCATACTGTGTTTTGAGTTCTGGTCTGTCATTTATTTCCTCCTATGTATTTCTTTATTTCTGTCATTTTAATAAATGTTTTTACGAAATTAATAAGCATCTGGAGGGTAACTCAAATACATTTCTTTATTTCTTCCATATTAATAAATGTTTTTGCAAATATTAGTAAGAATCCAGAATTCATCCCAAGTGCATGCTAATCTTATGTGAAGACTGAAAATGAGTAATTTATAATTTGAACTTGTTATTATTAATTTTAGGCTTTGTTCTTCTGTATAAACTATTAATAAATAATATTTGATACTTAATTTTGTAGCCCTTTTTATTCCATTATATGCTTGGTATAGTAAAAGTCACTAATGTTAAAATGTAAGAACTGAGAACATGGAGCTCTGGCTAATTTAATAAAGATCTGCCTACACTGAGGTCTTAGTATACTGTCATTTGAGCAGTGCTTCATTCAAAAAAATGATTTTAAGAAAAATGTAGATAGGTGATAAGATTGTTGAGAGAAAGCTATCCTAGAAATGACTATATAGGCACCATTTCCATTTCAAGGTTATTGAAACAACTTGACTGGTAGTTTTTTTTTTAACTTTAATTTTGACCACCCTCCTGTCTATTTTCTACCTTAGAGCCTGAGTGATCATTCTAAAACATGAATTATGTCATCTATCTGCTTAAAATTTTTCATTGACCCTTTATTACCTTTTGGGTGGAATCTCCTCTCCTTAACATGGCTGTCAAGACTCATGGTAGTGTGGCCCAGTGGCCTTGCCCTCCTCCCACTCCTCTCAAGAAAGTACTTTACTTACTTGCTGTGCTTAACTTTGTTCAAGTTACTGTTAGGCCTGTGTGTGTCTCACCCGCTCCTGCTAATTTCTGCTAGTTTTACTGTTTCTTTCAAGAAACCATTTATTACTCTCCCTAAACCTCTTAGTAAACTCTTCCTGAGTGCTCATATAAGAGCTATCATACTTTATTGTAATTTCCTCTAATTAGAATCTCTTGTTAGATTGGAAGCTCATTGTTATCAGGAATTACCTGTTTACCATCCTGTCTCTAGTGCCTAATTACAACATAAACTATTAAAGCTTAATAAATAATAGGTGAATGAATGAGTGAGGAGTGAGAAGCAGTTTGATTTATGATTTTAATTATGTTTTAGAGGAAGCTCGTGAAAGTGACTGGGATGGTATTATCGCTTGCCATCAGGGTAAGCTATCTTGTTCAACCTGGAACTATCAAAGATCTACAATAGGTGCTTATTTTCTCAAGCCAAAAGAGCTGAAGAAAGATGATGTAACTGCAACAGTAAGTGAACTTGTTTACAAGAGCATTTTCTCTTGTAAAACTGTCTTGGGGTTATCTTGTTATACTCGTTTATTAATGATAATATTGAAAGAACAAAGAGCGTATTTTAACATTTTGAAACTATTTCCTAATAGTGTTAAGTTATCCAACTTGTATGGAATTATTTTAGGTTTAAGTTAAGCTTTGCTTAGTTAGATGTGGTATACTGTTAACTTTTCTGATGAATTACTCAGAATACCCTTTGAGGAGGATTTTAGCATTTATCTTTTTTTCTTACCTGAATTACGTTGAGTTATACAGTACTATATTCAATTAATATGAATCTTAAGATTTCTTCCTTCCTTTTCTTTCAGTATAGGAATAAGACTTACCTAAATCCTCAATAAGCTATAGATGTATAAGTAATTTAAATTCTTTATTTCTTATTTTCTTATGTTTGTCTAATTGAGCCCTGTTGAAGCCTTTTTAAAACACAGATTTTAAATGCCAGTGTTTACTTATAATTTCTTCACCTTTTGAAATTTTATTTTGTTTTCTTTTGATAATACGTAAGTCTTCTATTGAGTTCAGGCTTAAAGCTATAGAGAAATGATGTCAAGTTTGGTTTACAGAATTATTGCCTCTGCTGTTTCAGAAAACATTTTATTGATATATAATTCACATACCAAAATCTTCACTCATTTAAAGTATACAAGTTAATGAGTTTTAGTGTATTTTATAGAGTTGTGCAATTATCACCAAAATTTAATCAATCTAATTTTAGAACTTTCTCATCACCTCAAAAAGAAACCCTGTACCCACTAGCAAGTTCTCACTTTTCCCCTTTCCCTTCTCCCTAACGTAGGCAACCACAATCTGCTTTCTATCTCTATAGATTTGCCTATTCTGGGCATTTCAGAATCATACTGGAATGGAATCATACTATGTATGGTCTTTGTGATTTTCAGTTAGCATTTTTTAAGGTTCATCCATGTTATAGTATGTATCTATACTTTATTCCTTTTATTGCTGAATAACATTTCATTTTGTGGATAAACCACATTTTCTTTAGCCATTGGTTAATTGATGGACATTTATGTTATTTCTACTTTTTGACTATATTATAAATAATGTTGCTGTGAACATTAGTACACAAAATTTTTTGTGTGGACACAGGTTTTTGTTTTTCTATGTTTGTACCTAGGAGTGGAATTGTTAGGTAAGTCTCTGTTTAACATTTTTGAGGAACTGCCAACTTGTTCCCTAAAGTGGCTGCACCATTTTCTTTTCCCACCAGCAGGGTTCCAATTTTTATACATCCTAGCCAACACTTGGTGATTGTCGATTCTTTTGATTATTGCTATCCTAGTGAGTATGTAGTATATCATTGTAGTTCCTGATTTGCATTTCCCATGTGACTTAATGATGTTGAGCATCTTTTCATGTGCTTATTGGCTATTTGTTTATCTTTGGAGAAATATCTGCTCAACAATTTGCCCATTGTTTGATAGGGTTATTTATCTTTTTATTCTTGAGTTGTAATAGCTCTATATATTCTAGATACAAGCCCCTTATCAGATAAGTGATTTGCAAATATTTTCTCCCATTCTGTGGGCTGTCATTTCCTTTTCTTGTTGATATCATTTCAGCATAGGGGGTTTTAATTTTGAGGGAACCCTCTTACACTGTTGGTGGGAATGTAGTTTGTTACAGCCGTTATGGAAAACAGTATGGCGATTCCTCAAAAAACTAAAAATAGACTTACCATATGATCCAGCAATCCCACTCCTGGGCATATATCCAGAGGGAACTCTAATTCAAAAAGATACATGTACCCTGGTGTTCACAGCAGCATATATAATTCAAAAAGATACATGCACCCCAGTGTTCATAGCAGCACTATTTACAGTAGCCAAGGCATGGAAACAACCTAAATGTCCATCGACAGATGACTGGATAAAGAAGCTGTGGTATATTTATAAAATAGAATACTACTCAGCCATAAAAAATAATAAAATAATGCTATTTACAGCAACACAGATGGACCTGGAGAATGTCATTCTAAGTGAAGTAAGCCAGAAAGAGAAAGAAAAATACTATATGATATCACTTATATTTGAAACCTAAAAAAAAAAAAAAAAAGACAAATGAATTTATTTACAAAACAGAAACAGACTCACAGACATGGAAAACAAACTTATGGTTGCCGGGGGGGAAAGGGGTAGAATGAGATAAATTGGGAGTTCTAGATTTGCAGATACTAACTAATATACATAAAATAGATAAGCAACAAGTTTATACTGTATAGCACAGGGAACTATATTCAATATCTTGTAGTAACTTATGGTGACAAAGAATATGAAAACGAATGTATATATGTTCCTATATGACTGAAGTATTGTGCTGTACACCACAAATTGACACAACATTGTAAACTGACTATACTTCAATAAAATATATATATATATAAAAACTAGAGCAAAGAAAGGAGGGGTAATTTTGAAGTCCAGCCCATCTTTTTTTTTTTTTAACTCCTTGTGGTTTTTGAAAAACATTGCATAACCCAAGATCATAATGATTTACTCCTGTGGTTTCTTCTAAGAGTTTCATAATTTTAGCTCTTCAATTTAGGTGTGTAACCCTTTCTGAGTTAATTTTTCTGTATGATACCGTGTAGGGAGTCTAAGTTCATTTTTTTGCATTAGGATATCTAGTTGTGTCAGCATCATTTGTCCAAAAGACTGTTCTTGCCCTGTTGAAAGGTCTTGACACCCTTGCCAGAAATCATTGGATATGAATGTGAGGGCTTATTTCCGGACTCCCAGTTCTCTTTCATTGTTCTTTATGTCTCTATGCCAGTACCGCAGTGTCTTGATTATGGTACCTTTGCAGTAAGTTTTTTAGAAACAGAAAAATTGAATCTTCCAAGTTTGTTCTTTTTTTTTTTCCAATGTTGTTTTGGCTATTCTGGTTTGTTGCATTTCCATATGAATTTTAGGATCAGCTTGTCAGTTTTTGCAGAGGCAGCTAGGATTTTGATAGTGATTTTGTTGATTTCACAGCTCAATTTGAGGAGTGTTACCATCTTAATATTACTTCTGATCCATAAATATAGGATGTCCTTCCATTTACTTAGATCTTTACTTTCTGTCAGCAGCGCTTTGTAGTTGTCAGTGTACAACCTTCATACCTCATTGGTTAAATTTTTCCTAATATTTTAT